>NC_139923.1:6829453-6849453 GCF_963514095.1 Eutrigla gurnardus | reverse complement strand
AGTTGCTGAGGGAGGAAAGAGACTATAATTAGTTCCATGAATCACAATAGCATGTCGGTGGAATTTGTGCCCATTAACCACCTATTTTAATACCTCTATCAGCAGTTTCATATAGGTCATCTCCAGATCGGCCTTCGCGATTTCCTGCTGGAGATGCACTCTGTAAAGTTCTTTAATTTTCATCTGAAATAGAGGGGAAATATTGTTTTAACATTCAAGAGACATATGCTTGGCCAATAAAATGAGTAGGCCTACGTCTTACGTTCTCATATTGCTCATATTGCGAGCTTGATGATGGACCAGCATCCTCGACCACAGTCTGTTAAGAGACAAGTGGGTATGTGAACACTGCTTAGTTTAGTTTAATCATCACAAATTAATTGAAATTGGCAAGAAAAATGTACCTCAGTCCTTTCAGATGACTGGTCCACCGGAACAAGATCTTCATTGGCCTCCTATCATACAAAGCAATATTGGCTGAGTATGCCGAGAGGCGCTTACAACAGAAAGTAGGCTATAAAATATTTACTTGCGTCAAATGGAGAATCTTCCATAGTAGCCGGTGGCTCCATTAAAATCATACGCCATCTTGATCTGTGAAGTTGATTAATCGGTGACTTTTAGGTTTTCTACCCATTTTACAAAAAAAAACCCATTTGGAACATTTGCACTGTGGCACGCACACGGTTTGCATGTGTTCGAACACCAACAACATCTAAAATACAAGAAAAACAGAAAAACCTACATTCAACCAGTGGGGTACCCTCCTCACATGGGCCCTGACTCTCCGAGGAGGTACCTCCAGGTATCCCCTCCATGCCAGGGCCCTGAATTTATGTCAAGCGCCAGCTCCTCCACCGGAGTCATGACAATAGGTGGGCCAGATCCTGTCTGCCCGACTCTCGGCCTTTTTACGATTGGCTTCAAAAAAAAGGGGGGGCTTATTTAAATGCAGGAGTGACAAATATGGTATGACAATTTAAATGCTGGACTGACAAAATATAGCCTATATAGGCCAATACGATGGTGGGAAAAGCTTACCGTTTGTATGACGTTTTTATATTTCATTTTGACTTCGTCGGCCGACCGTTTGGGACCCATCGGTGTACATCTTTTTTTAGAAGAAAAGGGTTATGTGGTAGGAACGTTAAGAATGCTTAACCGGAATATTAATAGATTCATGGCTCAAATATTAAGGATCATGCATGAAACTTACGCATTTACGCGGTCAGCGATCCGCTGCCAGGCTTTGGTTCTCTGGGCTGCGCTGGCTTTAGTGTTCCCTTTTTTAAGAATTACTTCCTTCTCTTCGTCATATCCCTCCAGGAGAACCTGGAGTTCAAGTTCTGTGAAGTATGTGGCCCGTTTCGCCCTTTCAATCAGGGTTTCCGTGATCCATAAATCACGTCTTTATAGGTTTGGCGTGGACGCACACAACCCTGTGTTAACCAACCCCGAGTTGATTGAACTAATGCATAACCGGTGCGGTGGAACCGACAGCTCTGGTTTAATTGGCACAGGGTCAATCAACCTAGAGTTCAGCGTTAACTCGTTAACAGCGATTGTTGTTTGCATGTGTTGTGGGTCTGCCTTGCACCCACCGAGCAATGTTCCCTTTAAAGTGGCAGTCCGTAATATTTTCATCTATTTAATTGTCTTTTAAGTTCCTATCTATCAAAGAGTGAGTTAGGACAATGGTGATTGATCATGTGACCCACTAATGAAAGTGCTTGTTGCTGCTTTGCCCAGAAATAGGATCTCCGTGTCTGTGGTCACATTCCCGCGTAAAATCCAATGCGTGCTCTCTGAGTGAGGCTTTTTACGTCAGTCAGCAGCGGTTGGTCTGCAGGTGGAGCTACTCATGGAAGTATGCTGCGTTTACTTGTAATCTGAAATCTGTAACTTCCAACTGCTGAGTCAGGCTCCCTCTAGTCTAAAGTGTTTGTCCAGGTAGATTTCATTACTGCTGACTCACAATGGAGGATCAACAGGCAGAGAAAGAAGACCACTCAACTTCCAGTCCAAGAAAAACAAACAAAAAAAAAACTAACGAAGTGAAGAAGGAAAGTCATCAAGAAGCAAAGTGACAACGAGGGGAAACAAGGATCACAATTCACGTCATACAGTCGACACTGTTGGGTTTCCAAAGGAACTCTGGGAGATGAGTTAAGAGGCTCGTCTGCAGTTCCATCTATCGCCAAAGAGGCCGCTAGAAACAATGTATCTCAAATCTGGGGTTCACCATTCGTGGCCTCTTAGCGAAAAGGAGTTTGTGAGTTCACCACTTTTATCCAAATTCTCACCAATTCCTCTTACAAAGGGAAGCAAAGATTGCAGTGATAATCTTTTAATTATCGTGTTGTACCACTATATTGCTGCAGAACTATTTCATCACGGCGAAGGAATTCTGAAGTAATTCATGGCTAATCCAAGCAGCGTTTAGTCAACAACACCACAAAGCCTGGTTTGGCTTTAAGCCCTCAGCAAACAGTGCCTTCGGATAGAGAAAGAGAATGGTAAAAAAAAGACAAATGTGCACAGAAACAATATAATTCTTTATCTGGCAGAATCCCCGTCTCTGGTCGACCAGCTTCCAGGGATTCAGTAAAGAGCCTGAGGGTCGTTGCCCTCGTCCACATTGCGTCAGCATCCATTGGCAGAGCAGCGAAATCCTCAGGCGGCAAAAAAAAAAAAAAAAAAAAACTCACACAAGACACATGGATATGTACACACAGCTTGGGCACACACACACTGTTCCCCTCATCGTGAGTGTGGGCTGGATAATGCACAGCTCGGCTCCGTACCAGTCGGGACTTGTTTCACAGCCCGACGGAGCTTCATGCTGGCTGCTGATAAATCTAATAAACTAAATTCATCACAAAGACCTCGAGAAAAATACTATAACTATAACAATGACAGTCGGCATCAAAACCACATGTTTCTGATAGAACATTATAAACTCAAAGTACACTCCCTCTGTTCTGTGATTTTTTTCGTCATGATTTTGAATTTCTGTGTTTAGATCAAGTGATGAGACCTCAGGAGGATCCATTTACTGAGGAAGGCCATGTGGTATGGTCAAAAGCTCCAGAAAAGACTTGAGTTTAGAATTTCCTTTAACAAATGTCAACGTTTCCCTGATAAAATAATACATGTGGAGTTTTCTGTGTATAGCTGCTTCATGTGAACTGAAAACTGCTTCTTTAACAATGTTAATTTAAGCCTTTTTACTTTTATATCTATGTATATTTCTTTATATCTATGTCTATTTCTTTATATTATGTATACCGGTATTTTCTTTCTTGTGAGGTCTCATCAAGTTGAGCCTCTAAATCTCCATAACATCCGAGACATGTTTCGTGTAACTCTGTCTCCCTCCTGTGGACACCAGGTGTCATCATCCTTCAGCTTAGCAACAAAAGCAGGTTTTATTTCATCTAGGTATCTTGTAAAATCCAATGAAATGAGGAAATCATCACAGAAAATATGTTTCTTCTTCTTTTAACTCTTTCTCAATCTGTTACTGAGCACTAATGAAAGTCACTGAGTACCTCTGTAATGTGAAGCGCTCAGATCTTTTACTTTACTTTTACTGATCTGGAGGGAGACAGGACGCAAGAGGTTTGGTGTGAGAACGAGTCTGGTGGAGGCGCTCTCACCAGACTCACCCCCCTCCCTTTCCAACAAACAAAATGATCAACTAACAAAAATACATACATATTGGAAAGCTCAACTCAAACACAGAGTAAATTCAAATGTTATATCTATTCCTGCCAGTAGAGTACACTTATTTTCAATTATCTATATTATTCTGTTAAATATTACTGTATAGTTATACATGTTAGTATTTATTTTCTGTCTTTTGAAGACATTGTATGTTGTTATTGTGCTTTGGCAACGCATTTCAAATGTCATGCCAATAAAGCCTTGTGAATTGAATTGTGCTAGAGTTCATTCACACTGACACAATGTATTCACTAGATGGAAAACTAGATGACGATTACGCATTCCTCACTGGGCTGAGAAAGCTCGCCATGATCGTCTGATGAAACTCTTAAACACTATCAACTCCTGAATGCATCCAAGTCACTGAAAACAAACCAGGAAGAAAACAACAACAACAGCAGCTTTGATGCCGTGTTGTCCTCGCCCAGACCCTCCCAGGAAGTCCAGAATCACGACCGCAGGGCGTCGCCATCATGAGCTAAGTTGCTCAATAAGACGACCGCTGCTGCTGAAGCTGCTCCATCAGCCGGATCAGAGAGATGAAGCCCCCAAAAGCAGCTTAGTTGATTGGATTACAGTTTAATAGTTGTTCCGTTTCAATCCTCTGATCTAAGATGATCTCCCTGTTTACATTATATTTAAGGGCCTGACCAACACGCCATGTTGTTCAATTTCCTGCTGACTTTTACCCATGAAGCACCAGAAAAACAGGTCAGCACCATCTAGTGGACTGATAAGCTATTGTTGCCAAATCATTTGATCTGTATTTGCAATATACATTTTTTCATGTACTTATTAAAAGCTTGACATTTGGCCTCCCTGTATGTCACACAACATAAATCATATGCTGTATTGATTTTCTCCTCAAATGCTACTTATACAGACCCTCCATCACTCAGACACAACATGGAGCAAAAGGCCTTTTCACATCTCTGAGGTCACTGGTGGCAGGGTCACTACTGGTATGATCACCACTACTGCTATGTTCACTAGTGGTAGGGTCACTACTGGTATGATCACTAGTGGTAGGGTCACTAGTGGTATGGTCACTTGTGGTATGGTCACTGGTGGTATGTTCACTAGTGGTATGATCACTAGTGGTAGGGTCACTAGTGGTAGGGTCACTAGTGGTATGATCACTAGTGGTAGGGTCACTAGTGGTATGGTCACTTGTGGTATGGTCACTGGTGGTATGTTCACTACTGGTATGTTCACTAGTGGTAGGGTCACTACTGGTATGATCACTAGTGGTAGGGTCACTGGTGGTATGTTCACTACTGGTATGTGCACTGGTGGTATGTTCACTAGTGGTAGGGTCACTACTGGTATGGTCACTAGTGGTATGGTCACCACTACTGGTATGGTCACTCGTGGTATGGTCACTGGTGGTATGTTCACTAGTGGTAGGGTCACTACTGGTATGGTCACTAGTGGTACAGTCACTAGTGGTATGGTCACCACTACTGGTATGGTCACTCGTGGTATGTTCACTAGTGGTAGGGTCACTACTGGTATGGTCACTGGTGGTATGTTCACTAGTGGTAGGGTCACTACTGGTATGGTCACTAGTGGTACAGTCACTAGTGGTATGGTCACCACTACTGGTATGGTCACTAGTGGAATGGTCACTAGTGGTAGGGTCACTACTGGTATGGTCACTAGTGGTAGGGTCACTACTGGTAGGTAGTATTTGGTGTATGTTGGTGCTTTTATAGTAAAGTGATAGTGTAAACATATTCTGTTCAAAGTAAGTAAGTGCTAAAGTATTAGCAACAAAATAAACTTAAAGTATCATAAGTAAGAATTCTCATTATGATATATTACTGGATTGTAATTTGATGCATTGTGTGCACCACTTTAATGTTGCAACTGGTAAAGGTTAACTGGGGATAACGTAAACAATAATAGTTGGTTACAACTCTGGTTGCAGTGAAGCTTCTGTGTGCTGCTTACTGTTTACAGTCCGACTTTAAACCAATAGAGATCAACCTCACTATCAGACAATAGCAGGTGTGTTTCCAGATTGCATTCCAGTCAATGTGTTCCATCTCTTTTGTTTTCAACACAGGCGGTTTACCTGATAGTCATCGAGTTAATCAATAGAGCAATCCCATAAAAAGTTATTGTACTACTTTAATGACAACGAATTTCACAAAGTCAACATGATTAACATGGTCTTTTCATCGAGGCTACAAGAGGGAAAGTAGCATTGGCATTTAACAGCTGATATGCTGCAGAGAGAGAGAGAGAGAGAGAGAGAGAGAGAGAGAGAGAGAGAGAGAGAGAGAGAGAGAGAGAGAGAGAGAGAGAGAGAGCGCGAGAGAGAGAGAGAGAGAGAGAGAGAGAGAGAGAGAGAGAGAGAGAGAGAGAGAGAGAGAGAGAACTGACCATGCAGAACAAACATTACAAGCAATGTAACACTATTCAGAGAAATGTACTTAGTGCAAATGGCCAACAAGAACAATACACAGGTCAATATTTCAACCAGGAAGGCTGTATGCTGTGTTCACATCAAACGTAAAGCAAATCCTTTCAGTGGCACAAGTGCAAACAAAACCAATGCAAAACAGCAGATACATGAAATTAGCATAATTTGCATGAGTTCAAATACTTCAACTCCAGCGCTGAATTCACGTTGCTGAATCAGAAATGGAGGAACCAAATGCTGTCTCCGGTGTCTGTGGTCCAGAGACCAGACCAGACTATGTGGCGAAACCAGAGACGGTCTGTGGTCCAAACAACAAGTTCACTGCTGTATTTATGTCTAGATGACCTTATTTGGAGTGTTGCTGGAGCAGCTACAATGTTAGCATAGCCTAGCTCCCATCAACCAGACTATTCAGAAAACAAGCATTTTAAAAGTTGTTTGCTTGACGTCTTACAGACAGACAAACAATGCATGACTTTTTACTGATCACCATTATTATGTAGTTACTTCAGCATCTTTTTTTTTATCTGTTTATTGTAATTAAATTGCAGCTAAATATTTTTTTTGGGCGACGTGTGTCTTGCTAGATCCAGTGAATACAGCTTGAAGTTCACCGAGCACCTCTGGAGGATGTTATGAACTCAGACAGGACAGTGTTTGGTTTCCCAGCATATCTGGGACTTCACAACATGAACAAAACAGTAATAGTGGTTATTTCAGCCATGATGGATGAAACCCGCCTCCTCTCCAACGCGTCTAGCGCGAGTGACACAAATAAAAATAAATGATCATGCGGTCAAACTCATGTGAGTAGTGCAAGTAGAAAATTTGGTGTGAACACAGCTTTACAGTTTCAACAAGGTCAAAGGTCACATCAGGAAGAACACCAAGGCAGGGAATGGAGGGTGTTGCACCAGCATGATTTAAAGGCTTAAAAGACTTGGACCTGGAGGACATGCAAAGGGACACCTGAGAGAATTAAAAGTCAATAAAACAGCGTAAAGCGACTCCATGATTTGTATCATTCGTATGATTTACATTTATATTGGAGATAATTGCACAACAATCCATGCAAATTCAGCGGTTGGATGTATGGGAGCACTTCATCTTCCTCAAACATGGTCACAAAGCACGATGACATCTGTTATCCATGCATTTATAATTAAGTACATACAATTCAAAAACGGCAGCACATGATCAATTCTTACAACACGAAGAAAATCGACAGTATTTACAAAACAACTTCAGCAGATTATCAATCTGACGATGGGATTCAACCTGCGTCTTCCTGGCTCAGAGATGTAGATATGATGATTTAAAAACACACACGGATCTGTTCTCCAGGCCGAGCCAAAGAAGGACTGCTTGAATTCTAACTTCAATGAAGACGAGATGCTGCCTCCAAGTGGTAGGATGAAGTAATACAACGAGCACAGGTCACTTCACAGTTCAGTTTGCACACATGCTAGATAGAGATACAGATAGATAGACATGCAGCAAGTCTTTCATCCAGGCAACATGCTTAGCTATGCATCTGGTGCTGCAGCTCAACCAAATTAGATTAAACTACTACTGACTGACAGCAAAAACAGCAGAACAACGAGTGACAATGAGTGGTGGCTCTGCATTAGCGTTGGCCGATGGGAGGTTTCAGCATCTGAAGATTTCAAAGACTTTCATGGAAGGCACTTTGGATAGATAAGTAGTCTCGAATGTGTCCCAGGGTATAATGACGTTTCCAAATTAGAAAAACATTATATTAATACCACTACACTGTAAATGTGTGCCGAGTAAGGTGATTTAAATAAATGATTATGACTTCTATGAGTTATCAGATTGAAGCTGCTTTTTCTTGTTGGGAGAATGAGAAGATTGAAATCTCTGTGACCTCAGGGGTAAAATGTCCACCTACTTCTGTCTTTTTGTCGTTGTTTTGCAGCCGTTTTGGTTCAAACAGTTGAACAGCAGCTGTCGACCAATAATTAAGACGGCTGTACTGATAGGTGATCTTTTAGACAGAGCCTGTTTCCAGGCTTATGCTAAGCTAACTGTAGCTTCCTTGTTAGGATAAAGACACGAGATTATAAACATTATTGTCTATGTCTGCAAGAAAGCTAATAAGCATATTCCTCTAGAAGGGCATCTGTTGTTTCAATGATAAGGTCACATGTTCCATATGTCAAAGCTGTACTTGTTTGTGTTGCCATATAGGATCCTACAGATACACAGTATGAGGTATGAGTATGACGAGTATTCAGTTATTGCCACCCAAACAACACATTAAAACACTACGGGTTATCATGTACTACGAAGTGGTTTGAACTGCATGTAGACATTTATGTAAAACATGATCCATGTGGTCAGCACAGAAGCAAACAGCATGGGGGATCCATCATTTACACACCATACTGGTTTCACTTTGTGCTTCGAGGTGCCATCAGACAGAGTTACAGACGTCATCAGCTGATCATGTTGTCTTATTGCCGATGCAGGGAAGGCTGTAGGTGGGTCAACGGGGGTTTGCTACGATGATGGCACAGTTCAGTACAGGCGGTTTACTTGTTCTTCAGCAACAGCGCTGTTCTATCAGTCTGTTATGTGGTCTTCCTCAAACTCATTCTGGCGCCATTTTGTCTATGTGGTCACTCAGCAACTTGTATTGTTCTGGGAAAAGGGTAACACACACACACACACACACACACACACACACACACACACACACACACACACACACACACACACACACACACACACAAAGCTGCATTAGGGTTAATCAGGACTAAGGCAACATTTCCACCTGGTATTGTTTGTATCTGCCTCTCAATGTGCAAATGAGGGTAGATGGAGTTTGCAGACTCGTCAACTAACATGGAGCGCCTCAGGTCAAGGGATGCATTCTGGGAGACTGAGGCCCAATCCTAACGTCAACACTCACAGACTTTGGGCGTGCTCACTCAAAGTCTGTGAGGCTTTATTTATTTTCCACTGTCAAACCCTCAAGTGCTTGATGACTTTCACAGAGGTGAGTAAGTCCTCATTCTGTATGCTTTGCCTGATGGAATTACCCACAAATCATAGCAACGTGATGTTAAGCGGGGGGAATAACGGACTTAGTGTGCAAAGGCTTTAAGTCTGGGACCTCCAACACCTGTGTAGTAGCTGAAAATCAGGGCTAAAGTCATGAAGTTAGGATTGGAAACCTCATCGAGGATTCCTACTGGTTTGCATTTGGTTTAGATACAAGTTAACACAATAAGGTGCTTTACATCTAAAAAACCTTTAAGGTTGAATTGTTCCTTTGATGTTTTACCTTCATTCAGGTTCCCAATGACTGCCTGCTTCTTCAGGAAGTCATTGCAGAGCTTCTTACTGAGGCCAAACGCCAGCATGTTATGAGAGAAAGTCCTGAAATACACAGAGTACCAAAATGAAGACACACTCAGACCGTGGGGAGTCGGTTTTGTTTGGCCTTATAGTGTTTTATTATTCCTATGAAGACAATATTCCTACTAATCTGTTTACATGGCTGATGAATGAATAATACATTAATGCTTCCATTTACATGCAGCCATTGATATTTTCATTAACATGTGTGACATGTTAATTAACACATGATCCATTCAGAATCATTCTGAATATCCAGACAGAATGGGATGTTTACATGACACATTAGGAAACACAGTGGAATATGAGTATGTGTGTACACAGTCAGTGTGGAAGCTTCCTCACCCCAGCTGGCCGAAAGCAATGTTCTCATCGATTTTGGAGCTGTCGTCTCTCTCCTCCTGGGTCATGTGACACCACTTCTCCCTGCAGCACAGAGACAGAAGGATCAGCCTTTTATTGACCTTGAGCTTGTTTACAGAAACAGACCAGGGGTGGGTGTCAAACTGAATATCCTCCGTCAGGGTCCGACACCACAGACAACAGTGTTTTCATATAAATCCTCAAACTGTTGGACGGTGGGATCTTCTAACTTTTCATTCTAGTCCATGACATCCATCCCTGGAGCTGCTCATGTTGGAATGGGATGCAACAGAGATAGTAGTATGCATAAAACACATAAATAACAAGAAGCACATGAACTAGCCACCAGCAAAGGAATAAAACAACAAATGGTTCATTCACAAAGAATCATCATTATTAGCAAACACATGAAAAACCCAGATTTGCATTATTATAAAACAGATGGGAAACAACATTTGATGTTGTCAAAATGTTGAACTCAAAAGCTTCAAACCTGTAGTCCACAAATGGGCAAGGTTATGAGGACTACGCCCACTTCTAACAGTATACAGTCGATATCCACTGCACAAAGGATTGTGGGTCAGAACAGCCAGAGGAGCATGCTGGCTTGCAAACTGCAAAATGTGACCAGGTGCAGTCGGACACCCTGGTATTTTTAGCATTCTGCATTTATCATCCTACATACTGCGGCACACTAAATCCTCTTGTGTCACACTAAATAGCATGGAAGGATAGACCAGCACTGATGCTGTATATAAGAAGGGGATGAGGAAGCTGAGATCCTTCAGCGTGTGCAGCAGGATGCTGGAGATCTCCACCAGTCTGTTGTGTCCAGGTCTCTGTACTTGCTGTAGACTGCTGGAGGAGCAGCACTGGAGCCGGAGACACAACACACTTAACTAACTGATAAAGAAAGCTGCTCCGTGATAAAAGCAGTCACAGGGGAGGTTGTGGTGGAGAGGAGGACACTGAACAAACTGGTTTCATCATCTCCATCACCTACTGGACAGACAGCTGAGCTCCTTCGTCTTTTATAATCGCAATACCACAAAACAGAGACCTGAACCCCCACTAGTCAAACTGAGGACGCCTCTTAGATGAGAGGAAACCTAAACCAGGTCTGCCTACGACAAAGCTTTCACAGATTACAATGCCTCATTTTATCAAACTCAAAACACAACATCAGCAAATTTGCACTCTGCCCAAAGTATATTGCATGTTTATCCTATTTTTATATTTCATACTTATGGCGTATACTTATATTTATAATGTATTCTAATATATTATTTATACTGTGTGCTCTATAGCTACATGAAGTGATAAAGTATATCAATCTATGTAAGGTCCCATGGAGAACAATGCAAGAGGCGGGGCTTAGGCTGTCTAAAGTAAATTAAGAAGGTGATCATGTGTCAATGTAGTAATTTCAGTTGGTTCAACGCTGCCCCCCAAAAAACATTAATGCATTAATCCACCATGGCTCATATCTTAACATAACATCACAATACCGACAGTATATTTGTCAAGAATGAATAACATAGCTCCAAACGTTAACATCAGCAAGTTGCCACGTTCAACTATTTCCCATATTCCTTGAAGTCATAGAAACATAGAAGCGTGCAAAGTCAGTAAAGACAGCAAAGGGAACGTGCAGATGGAGAGAAACCTGTGACGTGTTGAGGAGATGAGTGTTAACATGCAGCGAGCTGTGACGAGGCAGAGAACACCGTCAGACCGCCTCCGTCACCAGCTCCACAGAGAAGGGAAGCAAATCCCCACACATCGTACGAGATCCACATACACATTCAGGATATTAACGAGCAAAAAAAAATAATCATTTCAACATCAGCGTGATGAAATACGGAGGTGAATAGACGACATGCCCACAGAAGCCAAATGAAACAAGCACAGACATATCAGAGGAGCCAGTGAAGAACTCATAGAAAGCTAAACAAACTATTGTACAGACGTCAAACACAGTAATCCAATTCTAATTCTAGACAAACTCATTTCTAATTCTAGATGTGGACGTTATTGCCTCGATGTGATTAAGCAGCCAGTTAAAGTCTAGACTCTTGATCTCTCAATGTCTCCCTCTGCTTTGTATACTCGCTCCAACCAGTGGAGATGCTTCTCCTGTTTACATCTCACACTCAGAGTCGCTGTCTTCCAGTCACTTCAGAGGTCTTTGGTCTTAGAAACTATGGAGTTTGGAGCATGCCACCACAATAATCAAAGAATAATATAATCAATTAATACATTGAGAAATTTAAAAGCTATTGATTAATGACATTTTCTTACAAACTTGTTTACGTTTGCTAATTAATATTTCAGGGTTCTTATTCCATCTTTAAATTATTCAATTTAAATTGCATTTTGAGAGTCTATTTAAATCTTATTTTGGTATTCTGTTTACATCTTATTTTGGTAATCTATTTAATTTTTATTTTGATATTCTATTAACATTTTATTTTGATAGTCTATTTAAATTTGATTTTGATATTTTATCTCAATATTATTTTAATATTCTTATTAAATTGAATGTTGATATTTCATTTAGATTTTAGTTGAGAAGCTGTGAAGTTTGAGTGTGAAGTTTCCCAACTAAACACATGGTGTGCATCCCTGCTGCTCAATAAACATTTATTGCACGTGTTCATTTGCAAAGTGGATGTTTTGAATATTTTGAGTTCAAACATTTGGTTGGCACACTTCAGGCTCACATGATGACTACAAACTATTTTGTTCTTGAATTGTGATTTTCAGAGTAAAAGCTTTGCTGTGTCTTGTCTTCCTCTTTTGAATTCTAATCAGTTAGCGTTAGCGGCTACTGTTTATTGGTGACACACTACTTTATTTTAATGATGTATATGCAGCTACAAGACTGAAATTCTGACACACACACACACACACACACACACACACACACACACACACACACACACACACACACACACACACACACACACACACACACACACACACACACACACACACACACACACACACACACTAAGCCCGCTGGCTAGTTAGCCCTCAGAGTTGAAGAGAGAAGATGGAAGCACTAAAGTCAACAAATATTCCAATGAGTGACATGACCAAACATCATGTCAGAGACGCTGTTTTCAAACAGAAGACCTCTCTGTCCCTGGCCTTCCATGATCCTACCAGATGATAACTTTTTTAAGTAGTGATAAAACCTTTCTCCTCCTCTCCAGCTGAACTCAGCATTTCTCTTTTGTTTGCTTTTTAGGACCGTGGACACACAGAAGGACAGACCTCTCGTCTTTCTCTTCATCCTCCGTTCCCCTGCCCGGCAGCAAGGCAAGAGGAGACAAAGGGTTAAAGTCAACATGCAGAAAGAGGGAGAACAACAGCAGTTAGAAGACAGGAAGAAGAAGAGAGGAAGAGGGGGGGAAGAGAAGAAGAGGAGAAGAGAACGAGACGAGAAGAAAAAGGGAAAACAGTAGAGAAAAGAGAAAAAGAGTCAAGAGATGACGAGAAGAGAGAGGATGAGAACAAGAGAAGAGAAAGGAGATGGAAAAGAGAACAAGAAGAGAAAGGAGAAGCGAAGAGAAAGGTCAAGGAAGGAGAAGAAGAGAAAGGAAGAGTAAAGAGGAGAAGAAGAGAGATGGAGGGGAAGAGGAGGAAGAAGAAGAGTTGTGAGGCATCAGCAGATTATGTATCCGGATCATACTGAACTGCCAGTGATATTTCTCTTTAGATAAATCTCCTTCACTACAGGATCTCCAACCTTTATTTGCATTTAGACACAGATACAGTGACAGAGGAACACACAGGACAACAAACCACCATACTACATATATCCACATTTTAACATATTGATTTGAATGCCTATTTTAGATTTATTTACTTATCTGTCAACATTCTCACCCAGACTCACCTCGTGGTCGGTGATCTCTTCTTCCTCTCACAATGGACGGCATCAAAGAACGCAGCGTTCCAAAAACGTAGTGTGTGCCTGGCAGAGAGGACGAGGACACGTGACAGGTTTTACATACATCC
Organism: Eutrigla gurnardus; assembly: GCF_963514095.1. Lineage (NCBI taxonomy): Eukaryota > Metazoa > Chordata > Actinopteri > Perciformes > Triglidae > Eutrigla > Eutrigla gurnardus. The sequence goes on along the minus strand of NC_139923.1, from coordinate 6,835,526 downwards.
AAGCACTAGGCTGCTTTCAAGCCGAGGAGGTCGGAGAAAAGTACACAGAAAAGTAACAAATATGTTAATGGCTCCAAATGTCCCAGATACGCCCGGAAACCAAACGCCGGCTGGTTTACTACAGCTGGAAGAACCCAAAATAAGCAATTGAGCTGTGATTAAATGACAATAAACACATAAAAAAAGGATACTGTAATAACTACATCATTTGTAAAGAGTCTGAAGTCCTGCTTTGTTTATTCTAGGTCTATTTACAAGACGACAAGCGAGTGGCGTCTGGATTGATGGGTGCTAGGGGATGCTAACATTGTAGCTGCTCCATCAACACTCCAAATAAGGTCATCTCGACAGAAATACAGCAGCGACCTTGTTCTTTGTCCCATAGGCTGCCCCGATTTCACAGGGTCACACAAATTTCACTGGAATTGAAATATTTAGACACACGAACAGACGCAGTGATGCAAATTCTGCGTATTTGCCTCATTAGCAGCCCAGCGCAAATGTGCATCTTTGCATTGAATTTGTATGCAGTCACATTGTGTGAAAAATTGACTTCACATTTGGTGCGAACACAGCATAATAGTGATACTCATCAGAGATGCTGAAGCTCAGAGCTCCTGTATCTACGTGGGCACAGTTTCTTCAACTCACCAGATGGGTTGCTGCTTCAGGTGGGTGTACAGGTACACCTTCTCACAGTGCTTTTCTCCTGGAGTCTCAGACACTGGGATAGAGAGAAGACATGGCAGTTCAATTCACTTCTAAATCACCGTTTACAAACCTCATGGTCTTTGTCCACAAAGACAAGAAAACCCAACGACTGTGAAGAAAAGCAGCCGCAGGGCGCTGGGGAGACTTCATCCCAGCGTTTCATCTTAAAAGCACTCTGAATCGATCACCACAGATGATCGAATGCATGCTGGTGAGATTTGTGTCAGGTTTGATCCCGACTCGCTCTGACGTCATGCACAACAGGCGCAGCAACTTTTAGAGCCAGGAAGACCCAGGGCATGATGGGAGTGGCTGTGGCCCGATCGGCTCCGCCACGTTTAGTAGAAAATCCTAATTTTCTGTGCGATCCTAATATTTAACGCTACATTGTAGGCGTCTCATGTTGTGAAGGTTTAATCTGTTATCATAATTGTCGACCTCACACGAGATGTTTGTTAACATGCACAGACTCTTGCAGAAACATAAGATCTCTCCTCATTGGTAGATTGAATAAAGACGTGGGCATTATACCTGGTGATTTTGGGTTTGTCTCATCGCCATCCCTAAATATGAGAGAGAGAAAAGAGAGAGAGAGGGATGAAAACTATACATGGCGTTGTGAATGAAAAGAGTTGAAAAGAGGAGATGCATTTGCTCACTCAGGCTTGGGAGCCATCGAGCTCCTCAGCTTGCTCTCTAAGCCTCCAAAGAAGCCTTTGACGTCAGTCTTGGATGTGGTTTTGAGGAGACGCTCGGCAGCGTCCTTCCTCACAGACAACCAGGAGTTGGCCTTGTTGATGTACGAGTCCAGACCAGCTGGAGGAGCACCACGATCCAACAGTTCTGAAGGAGACGGCTGGAACTTCCCTGAACAAGAGAAGGGTTCGATGTGATGACGTCTATCTGTATATGGCCCCACACAACGATTTATTACATGTTAAAAAGTCCCAAATGTGTCTCTTTTGAACTCGATCACTGTAGTGTCCCTGGTCTCAGACATCTCAGACCAGCCTGGTCTCCTACCACGTTTCAACACAATTAAACTATATTGTGCATTAAGTTTCAAGGGAAATGTATTTTGTCGTGGATTACGTTTGCTCTCAGAGTCCTAGAAGTAGCTTTGTTGTGGGTGTTGTTTGTGTTTTGGGTGGTCATTTTAAATCCAAACCATGATTGTTTTTATTACACCAACCACGTTAGTTTGTCTCCTAAATTTAACACTGTAGTTTTGTTGAGTTTGGTTTGTAAACCACATTTCAAACTGTTTAAATCTGTGAGTGTTCGGGCCCTGGAATATGGGGTCAGTTCAGTCTCATTAATAATGAATGCACAGAGAAGGATTCACAAATGTATTTTGTTATTTATTTTATTTATTTATATATAAATGACTCTCTTCTCACACATACATTTTGTTTTAAATAAATGTCATATAAATCCATAAATATATGAATTAAAAAATATTTGCAATTTTCATCACAAATTGATTTATATGTTGTTACATTTATATACAAACTGTTAAACTTGAATTTAAAAGACGCTTTTCATTTGTGAACTTGTTTGCATTTGTTCGTGAACTGGTCTGTATTTATTTGTGGATTTTTGAGACTCTCCTGACGTGGCTGGATTCACAAATGCATTTTTTTCAACAAGGAACTCTCTGTAGCCAATCAGATGCCTCCCTCGTTTTCAGCCAATCACATGACTGCATTCCCACGAGGGTTACCTCACCATGGCCACAGTACAGCTTTTTCTCTGCGCATTTTGCGTTGCTTTTCGGTAAAAGAAATAAGAACAAAAAGTATTTTAAGAAAGTGATTTTATTCTCTCTCTAGCCAACGTTAGCTTGTTTGTAGCTAGCTAAATCCATTAGCTAGCTAACGTTAGCTAGCTCTTATAGTCAGCACTTTGAAACCAATGTAGTAAGCAATTTACCTATTAGTTATTATGGTTTGCTTGTAACTTATTTTTGCATCCATTAACAACAGGTAAGCTTTAGCAAGCAAATGACCGATATGGTTATGTTTTCTGATGTTAGTAGGATCATATTATGCTAGCTAAGTTAGCTTATGATCCGTTGTCTAAAAGCATTATGGCTAACTAGTTAGCTAACGCAAATACGCAAAATGCGCAGAGAAAAAGCTGTGCTCTGTCCATGGTGAGGTACCCTTCGTGGGAATGCAGTCATGTGATTGGCTGAAAACGAGGGAGGCAACTGATTGGCTACAGAGAGTTCCTTGTTGAAAAAAATGCATTTGCGAATCCAGCCACGTCAGGAGAGTCTCAAAAATCCACAAACAAATACAAACAAGTTCACAAATGAAAAGTGTCTTTTAAATTCAAGTTTAACAGTTTGTATATAAATGTAACAACATACAAATACATTTTTGATGAAAATTGCAAATACTTTTTTAATTCATATATTTATGGATTTATATTACATTTATTTAAAACTAAATGTATTTGTGAGAAGAGAGTCATTTATATATAAATCACAAAATACATTTGTGAATCCGTCTGTGCATTCATTAATAATGAGACTGAACTGACCCCATACTGGAAACGTGGTTGAGAGTGTAGTTTAGTTGTCGGGGTTGGACAGACTGGTCAGGCTGATAAGCAGACTGCTGAGTAAACATTGTTCAGCTGACACACATGTACCGACAGCAGCCTGATGCATACCCTCTGTCTGAAACATGATGGGCCAATCAGATTCAACTTAGCCAACTCAGTGAGCTGCAAATGATCCACCAGCTTCTTCTTCTGGCCTTGCAGAACAACAAGCTGTAAACGTGCACGTCTACTCTTGCGTTTCTCGGCAGCTTATGATTTGAATGAGGCTGTTATAGCCATCCAGCACTGTGCAACGTTACCCTTTATTTTGTGTACGAGTCATTGTAGCTGATCTGATTGCAGATGCATGTGTCGCAGTGGTACGCAAATCAGTCAAAGCTTCCTGGATACACAAACACAGCCATGCAGCCCGACAAAGTCATTGCATAAGTGTTTGTGGTGCTGCTGCAAGAAAAACCACCGGCCCCGGTGGTTAACACAGCTATACATAAAATAAAAGAGATTGTATGAGGCCTTACCACTGTAGTAGTATGTGAAGCACATGGTCATGAGGTTTTTGGCTGGGCTGTAGTCATCCATCTGATAACACCTGCAAACACATCATTTCTTTAGTGAGGATCCGGTCTCTGAACATACTGGAGTTTCTTTCACTGAAAGGTTGAGTATGTGATACAGAATGTTTCTCTTTTTAACAAATCCCATGAAAAGACACAGTGAGTGTATCCTGCTAATACGTGTGTGTCTAAGCATCCAAACGCCTGATATATCTTCTTCCTCTGTTTTACAGAGCTCAATTGTTGCTCAAAATCTATTAAAAATGCATGGTCAGAATATGAACAGGTTGCATGTAAAGGGGAAATATTAGTGGGATATTCATTTTCATCGGCTATTTAAGCAGATTAGTTTCACTGACTTTCTATAGTCTGTTTAACATAGTCAGTGTTCCACACACTGTACTGTAGTTCATTTTGACTCGAAACACATTCACTGTCCTGCAGGCAGAAATACTCACTAGACCAACTAATATCGATTCATCCGCTGCTGAAAATAGTCCCCATAACATGCGCTATTTCCTTCTCTGCTTTTTTGTTTTTCTGTATTTCTGTCTTTTCATGGGGAAAGCTGATAATAACAGTGTTATAAATAATCCTTTGCAGTCAAATAGGAGGATTACTGCATGTCGGCATGTTATATGTTAGACTCACTCAAACAGTACAACTGCAAAAGACTGCACCAGTCTGTAGAAGGTGGCTTCGCTCACACATTTGGAGTGGCAGCGCTGTCAACACAGTAGGACACAGAGTTAGAAGCTTGTTCAGACCTGATCAACCATCAGATTTCCTGCATTAATAAATGACTGACTTTATGTATGTGTGTTATTCTTTGGCTCATGCTTCCTTGGACGTTATTTTATGTAGAAGTTCACATATGACGTCTAACTTCCCCATTTTCACCTGTGCACTGACGTATTTGGCAAACCACTCCCTGCCTTTGCCGTTCTCTCCACTGCACAGCTCTCCAAAATGAGCCTTCTCTTCCTGGTCAAAGTCCTCCCTGTGAAAACATGGTCCAAACACATCATTACAGCACTAGTTTACAGACCCAGGGAAAAGACAATCACTCCACAGCTGCTTTATTGACCCAACCATCATCAGTTTGATTTTAGGAATAGACCCTTCTAGAGCCGACTTCATCAGAAATATTGGTGCTCACGTCGTCAACGTTAGTGTGGATTTATCTCAGCCATCCAGATCAGTGAGAAGCTTTAATCATTGCATTAAAACTGATAGCAGCATGTAAATGTCTGCCTGTTACATGGTCCTATCTCAAAATCAATACTCCAGCAGACTCAAGTTCTACAGAATTTTACTAAATGTGTGAATGTTGATGCGTCTAAACTATGTTAGCAAAGAATATACTTCCTGGTGATTGAATGTGAAATTTAGTTGTGTGGGAAGTAAATTTTGTCGGTAACAGGATTGGTCTGATAGAATCCTTTGGGCTCTTGCTGAGGGGCACCTTCAGCCTTCTGCTCTCAGCCTGCCCTCATAGCACGGTGGCTGCCTGCCATCCAGCCACACAACACCCACGAGCCTCACATCACTCAGGAAGGAATGTCTGCAGTGTGTTACGGCCTGATGTATTATCAGCCCTGTTCCGTTTGCAACGCTTTATCTATATGTTCTATTTTTATGGTGATCTAGATATTTAGTTTCCATGTTCCTCACAGCAGAGACTGATTACAGGATTCCTAACACCTGAGAAGGCCGCCTCCCTCCTGACGCTCTGCATCGTGGGTGTGTTTTGTCCCTGGCGAAGGACCGGGTTGTTTAGTTTATATTTGATGATGATGGACCACACCCAACATGCTTGATTTTTTTGATTGATTAATAAATAATAATAATAATAATGTATCTAAATAAGAATTATTTTGGTGTGCACTTTGTGTTATGTTCTTGAGCCAGGCTATGACAAGTGTCTATGAGGTACTGTGTCACCCTGTGCTGCTTTGCAAGATTTTTTTTGTCACACTGCGGCTTTCAGTATGTCAATCATGTTGCTTTTGTCTGATGTATTGATTGTATTTAGTACACATACATACATATAAAAAACATTTCCCCCTTACTTTCCATGAAACACCTTCTCCACATAGGCCTTCATGAACTGCCTCCTCTCCACCGTCTCAGTGTCGGCGTCCTCTCCGCTTTGAGCCGATGACGATGACGACCTCCTCAGCTCCCACATGTGAGAGGGCGGGTCCATGTCGTTCTCGCTGTCTGCTGACTCCGTG
>NC_139923.1:6669453-6824453 GCF_963514095.1 Eutrigla gurnardus | reverse complement strand
TCCCTTGGAGCGTGCATACACCACCACTCATGATGATCGCTAGCTAAACCTGCCCCTGGATGTAAGCGATGCACCAACCTCTGCGACAGTGCAGTACCCCATATAGACGGTCTTAGTCCGGTTGCTTTGTTTGGAAACAGAGTGCGATTGCTGTGTTCAGATATGCTCAAACCAACCGGTCAAGTGGAAAATGCTCCAGCTTTCAGAACAACAAGCAAGGTTTGAATTCACATAAAAGGGGCGGGGTTAAAACAGCATCTGACCAATTACAAACATGGACAATACAGTTAGCAGAGCGACATATTTTATAAACAATAATAATAGAAATATGTAAGATAAGAAGTTAAACACATTATCAGATCAAAAGCAACACAGTTGCAGCCACCAAATGCAGGAAGAACAGCATGCAAAACACCATCATAATCATGTGTGAATGTAAATGAATAAGTTTATATCAACACCCAGCTAGAGCACCACAATATCTAGAATCTGACATAAATTAATATATGATGTGAATATATGAGCAGAGAATATATCCAGATTTGCATCGCCTGGGCTCAGATCTATCAGCTCTAGATGATCAGTGATTTTATTAATATCTGTCTATTAATTTACACGTCCACACAGTCAGTGATTTATTACCAGCTGTTCTTCCTGTATGGTTCTTTTAGTCTGATTCTTATCAAAGAAATCACATAGAGCCATGACTGCAAACCGTGGTATCGTTGAAGTCTAGATATTTAGGTCGATCAAAGTCACCATTTTGGCATCATAACAACACGTGACGAGTCAGAACGGAGCCATTGTGAGCCATTGCGCCTGCTGTGAAGTGTGTAAGGCCAGGAACGTGAGCAGTTGGAAGTGAAATATTGACATTAACCCCTCTTTGTCTCAGTCAAAGTTAAGCCAGGAGTTAAAACTGTAAACTGATGTTGTGAAAGACACTTTGGCGAACACATTTTACTGCTTGGCTCTTTTCAATTCTGCCTCACCTGGGGCTTTGTTTACAATTTGTCCCATCATATGACTGCACATGTTTATTGCCCTGCTGAACTTGAACTGAACTGAACCATGAGCTCTGCAATTAACTTGTTGAGTATAATGTTATTGTTATTGGCAGATGATGGATGAAAGCTATGAAAATAAATCCAACGCTGCGGTAAAGCAACACTTATATTGCACTATTACTCTAAATATCACAATATTGTATCATGGAAACATAATTTTCTGTTTGGATTAGACATGGGACGATATGAAAATGTCATGTCACTATTATCCTGCTCACATAATAGCGATGTTACTCTGATAATAATACAAAATATGCTAAAAAGTCTTAAAATGGCACTAAAACACACAGCTACAGTTGGCCCTGGTCTCCCTTACTGTCCAATAAAGGGGACATGTTTCTGCCATCTGCTTGGCTACCTGCTGTTCTATATGGAAAGAACGCCACGACAGACTCCATTCAAAAAACCTGCTAATTTTATAGTGCATTTAAGAGTTGATGGTCTCAAATGGGTGAAGCAGCACGAAATGTTATAAAATATAAAACTATTATTTGACGCAAACGGTTAATTTTGTGAGAAGATGCTTGTTGAACTTTTGGAGGGATTCCAACAACAACGACGACGACGACGACGTGCCTGGTGGATGATGATGATGATGCATGCGCCGAACAAAGATGAGGTTTGGTTTCCGCTGCCTCCAGAGAGGACAACCAATCAATGAACACTCGGTCGTGACTGAATAAAGACACGAAGAGAGGAAACGTGAAATAAACAGCCCCGCAGCTTGTTAGTAAACACAACTGCTGACCAGTGACTTCACGTTGCCGGACCGGGCAGCACTTGACAGCTCAGAAAGGAAGCGACGCTGAATAAACACAACAAACGGCTGACGTTTCCTGGTAGCTACGAGAAGCGCTGGCATTTCCAGGCAAACGTCAGCCACGGAGGTGTCCCGGTGAACCAAACGGGCGGCACATCAAAACAACTCTAACGATGAGGGCCAGGAGATCACGAGAAGAGGTTTTGACCCTCCGCTGTGACCCCGACTAACGTTACCATTCAAACACGCAGAGAATCAAACATGGCGTCGGAGAGGAAAACACCTCGAATGTGAACGTTTACACGACAACACGAGTGACAGCTGTACGTACTTGAAGCGTCCCGGGGCTTGCGGGGAAACAGAGCTGCTCCTCCGACAAATGCACGTCGTTTCTCCTGCTCACGGTGCTTCTGAGTGAGAAGTGCGCAAGCGCGAAAAAAGAGGAAACCCGACGAGGGGGGGACCCAATGACGTCGCCAGGCAGCACAACCAATGAGCAGTGGCGCTACGTTATTTAGGCATGACCGGATGTTTCCTACACAATAAAAGCACGCTGGCTGAATTTGGAGTAATTACTTCTATTTTGAGAAAGGGATCATTTATGTTTTCTGAGGCTCATAAACTCACAATTTAATACGCATCTGGAACATTAGTGATGAAATAATTTCATTTGAAGGGATAAAATGCACTTCTCAAAAAAATACTGAAAACTGACATCACACATCAGATCTTGATGAACAAATTGCTCAAGTTGAACATTTCTACAGATGTACACTGTATAATTTGATGAAAATTACGTAATATCGATCAATGGAAACCCATCAACCCATTGGGGGCTGGATTCAAAATCACACTGAAATTTAGGACAACAAAACAATGAAACTACAGGCTGATCCAACTTGTTGTCCTGGGGATCTCCTCCCAGACCTGGATCAGGGCATCAGTGAGGTCCTGGACACTGTGTGGTGGTACTTGGTGGAGTCGGTTGCACCGATACAGAACGACCCTCTGTTGGATTAGGTCAGGGGTCCATGAGGGCCAGTCAATGAGACACATGCCTTCATCATCCAGAAACTGCCTCCCCGACCATCACTGACCCACCACCAAACTGCTCATGCTGGGTGACGTTACAGGCAGCGTTACGTTCACCACGACGTCTCCAGACTCTTTCACACCTGTCACATGTGCTCAATGTGAACATGCTCTCATCTGAGAAGAGAACAGGGCGCCAAAGATTGACCTGACAATTCTGGTGTTCTCTGGCAAATGGCAGCGGAGCTGCGGGGTACTAGGCTGCGAGACCAGGTCCCACTAGAGGATGTCGGCTCTCATGCCACCATCACGGAGTTTGTTTCTAGTTTGGTCAGAAACATGCACACCAGTAGCCTGCTGAAGGTCATTTTGTGGGGCTCTGGCAGTGCTCCTCCTGTTCCTCCTCCAATCAGGACCAGATAGTGGTCCTACTGCTGGGTTGATGCCCTTCTATGATCCTGTCCAGCTCTCCTTGTGTAATAGCTGGTCTCCTGGTATCTCCTCCATGCTCTTGTGACTGTGCTAAGAGAGACAGCAAACTTTTGCTTAAAAATGGACACTTCCTCTCCTAATATTATTATATAATTATTATTATGATCAAATATTGTTATGTGTTTTAACACATTCAGATGGAAATTTGACATAAATTAAACATTAAATGACCACATGACCATATCTATTATGCTGTGAAATTTCACCAAGCTCTATTCACTGTATCCAACAAGACACACGTCAGCTGGTTTACTACAGCTGGATGAACCCAAAATAAACCATTTAGCTGTGATTTAATAACAATAAACAGATATAAATGGATGCTGAAGTAACTACATAATGATAGTGATTCATGAAAATTCTGAAGTCATGCTTTGTCTGCAAGATGACAAGCACACAACTTTTAAAATGCATATTTTCTGAATGGAGTCTAGATTGATGGGTGCTAGGCTATGCTAACATTGTAGCTGACATTGCACAAATTCACATCTATTCACATGTTTGGATTGAATTTTGGATTGCAAAAGCTACATGCGTGAAAATAAATAATCCAATAATTGACAGATTTCAGCTTTGCTTGGCTATATAGTCGACTATGGGTTGAACAGCAACGGCTCATGAAGCGAGATTGCCTCGTGCTTCTGACCTACATGTCCAACGCCCGCTTCACTGACCAGATATCAGCTCTTACACAGCCTCAGTCAAACCATTACTGGGATGGCTAGACATGTGAAACTGGCCTTAAATCAACAGATCACCTGAGCTCTCATGACTGACTGACAAGCACTTCTCTTGTGTTGATGAACTATCAGTTCTGGGGAGGCCAGAGAAAATCGGCATTGCAGCTTAAAGTCCAGTGTGCTTTTGAAAATGTTAAAGCTCTCGATGTTCCTCTCCTGCTTTGGCAGTGCCGCATCGTAATAATCCTTTTACTTTGCAGGTTGATGCCAGTCATGTGGGGGCAGTAGCATTGCTGCAAGCTGATGTGGGGGTGGAGAGGCTGATTGGCTTCATAAAAAAAGTTCATATCAGTTGAACTGCTGTTTAGTTTGGGGATGACAGCATTTTGAGGTGTATTTGGGTTCTGGGACCCCTCTTGTATTCATGACCATAACCCACTTTTGTGTACTTTACAAAGCTGGAGTTTTGTCTTTGAATTTTGCTAGCTGTTTTATGTCATCCTTTGCTTTCATTTCATTTTTAAACATGCATGCAGTCACCTCATCACACTTTCAAACATGCATGCACCCAATATTAGTGAAATACATTAAGTCCTTGACAAATTGTGTTGTCCCCCATATTTTTATCCTGAATTTCATAATCATAATTCATTCATACATTCATAAAGAATGTGCTTTAATCTATATTTGCTTTTGTTTGTGCAGCAAATATAGTTTTATGAGCAACATTGGTTTATGAAATATTTCGCAAAAATGATTAATTATTCTTATTTTTTCTTGTCCTGCGTTTTGATCCTAAACGGTATACTTTCAAATGTGATAATCTGAATATTATTGCTCTAAGTCATCAATTATTAAAAAGCATCGCAAAAGTTCTCTTTAGTCTGTAAAAAAAAATTAATGTTAATGTCTCAGTCATTCCATGGGTTAACCTCATTCATCATTAAAGTGAACTTCATTAGAATAGTTCTATTGTTGCATGTTTTTATTTTATCTAAAAAGCTATATCCATTTATAAATATTGAATGCTTTTGGGGAATAAGCACAGAATAAGTCAGCTCAACTTTAATTAAAAGTATCAGTGGTTGTGGGGTTGTCTTATAATCGTTGCATTATATTGCCTATTAGTACAAGCAATATTGTATTTTTCAGTGAAAACACATGTTCAAATATTACCACGTTTATCTGATGAATGTATAATAGACCAGATACTCAATTGTTTTAACAGAAAGAAAGAAAGAAAGAAAGAAAGAAAGAAAGAAAGAAAGAAAGAAAGAAAGAAAGAAAGAAAGAAAGAAAGAAAGAAAGAAAGAAAGAAAATAAAAATATTGTATCTTAATTCATATGGCATATGCTTATATTATTCCATTATAATATATATGTGTAATAACGGAAGACTTGTTGATAAAAAAAACAGGTAGTTTTGGGATCTCAAAGTCAGATCTCAGGAACTTTCCTTTTCGACCAGCAGCCTCATTCTTGCGCATGCGTAGCTCGTGTCGAACGAACGTCATACCTCATATCTGTGGGACAATGTTTGGTGACGTGTAATTTGGGCGCCAGTTTGAAATGTTTTTGCCGCACATCCATAGATGACCAGAAACAAGCGCCGTTCTTCGTGTTCACTCGGACATTATTGTGATGTGAGATGATTCCAGCTGTCTTCTCAGCGATACATATTCTCACCAAACCTCTTGGCGGTAAGTGGGGAACTTAGTATGACAGAAGGGAACTGTAACGGGACATGAACTATAGCGTTTAACGTCGTTTTAAGTAACTTTACATGAAGTACATTACGTTTAAGTTGTACGTCTCCATACATGTAACGGTATTTGTTTTACCATAACACATACAAATAATGAAAGTGAGTGAACTTCAGCTATGAGCTGAATTCTTATTCACTCTCTTCATTTGTTCCATCTAACATTAATCTGTATCTAGGGAGGGGACGATATGAGATATAACAATACAGAGATCGTGGGGAATTTCCTTTATCAGCATAACAGTGAATATTCATGAGGGACGTGAAGAAGCTGTCTACTGTGTTATCATGGTATAGAAGTTGGAACTACAACCCGTTTATTTGAGCAATACGTGCTCTACGGAAGCCCATTTGCGCAACTGTCAGAAAAAGAGATTTCGCAAAATAATGTATCTTAAAAAATGACCTAGTGTCTCAAAATAGTGAGACACTTGATCAAAATAATATATAGGTATCTCAAAATATGAGACTTCAAGACATGAAAAAAAGTAATATCAGTATGTTTCAGTGCTATTTTAATAGTTTTAAGCATGTGTTGATGATTTTTTTTCGACCTCACTCAGACCGTCACCACGGTATTTGCCTAAGAGATGGTGATGGTCATCGTTCGGTCTCATATATCCATAGTAATAGCAATAACTTACGATTCATAACATATGAAACTTTCATCTCAGGAATATCCTGGACAAAATAATTGGGATTCATGATATTATTATGATAATCATCAAAATATGCATAGATTGCAAATTTCAGTTTGTTAAGAAGAACCAACTAGAAGTCAAGCAAAACATCTTAAATAAGTGATATCATGATTAGGGCCCCTTCATAAATACAGCATACATAAATATAAAAAATTGCAATGTTGTGTCCGTCTGTTCTTTGCTACGTTATCTTTCCTGTTTAAAAACAGGATACATTTTTCACTTCTCTACCATGATCATGAGCGAGATCTTGTGGCAATTCTCTCCATTATCCTGATAAAGGAAATTCACCATCCACGATAAAATCCTATTTTGTCCCATCCCTAGTCACACACAACCCACAATGCAATGCTGTGTGTTATTGTCTCCAGAAGCGTTTGTGCATGATGCTCAGTCCTCACACCAGGAGGCTGTCCTGGCAGTGCTGCAGGCCAACAGAGCCCTTCTCTGGGAGCAGCTTCAGACCGAGAGCAGCTTCGAGGAGGTGAGGATGCTGAGGGAGCAGGTGATGGCGGCAGCCGGCTGGTATTCCAGCGATACAGAAGATGTGACATGGAACTTTGTCCAGGAGTGTCTCCTGCTGCTCCTCACCTTAGCACGACACATGTCTGTCAAACTCAAACTTTTCAAGCAGACACCGGCTTCATCTGCCAGTAAAAACACCCCAGAGTTTGCTCCAGCTCTACCTCCTGACGTCTTCAGTGTAACCCAGCAGAAGACGCTTGGAACAGCTCTCCAGTTTGTGGTTTCTCTGGGGCTCTGCCCATACTTGGCCCCTGGAGTGGGTTTGTCACTGGGTCGCAGGTCAGCATTTGGAAGCATGGTGGAAAAACTTGTCTGCGTCGGTGTGGTACCTGCAGTAGGACGCCGCCTTTTTACGACCACAAATGTCCTATTGCAGTTGGCAGAGCTGTCATCGCTCGCCACATTGGTGTTCACACGGCATCTGGGGGACATGCTGGCAGCACTGTGCCAGCTTGGCTACCAGCCGCACCGGGAAGAGAGGAGCAGCACAGAGGAGGATAAGGTAACATAACTAGATGTGATAAGATTTTGTTGCATGTAGTTAAGAGAAATAAGTGGCACCTGTTTTTCTTGCAACCTTTTTAGATGCAGCAGCTCAGTGCTGAGGAACGCCAAACATGCAAGGAGGCCCTTAAAAGCCTTCTAGGAAAAGTCTACCAGCCAATTGTTATCAAGGAGCTGCTGATCCTCCAAGGTGGACCCAAACAGGTGTGTGTGTCTGGGTACGGTGTGTGTGTGTGTGTGTGTGTGTGTGTGTGTGTGTGTGTGTGTGTGGGGGGGGGGGGGGGTTATGGCACAGGCAGCTGGAGTAAGTAGTGATAGTTGTATACTACATTGTGTTGTTGCTGCCCCTTGGTTAGATGTTAACTGTGTCCAAGCCCTTACAGAATTGAAAGCAAAGAAAATAAAAAAATTGCAAGGTGCAACAGTTTTGACTTTTGACATTTAATTTGCTATGCTCTATGTGGTTATCATAAATACAGATGCTGCTCTTTCTGTGATGCTAGCGATGCGATGTGCTGTAGTGACCAGCAGACGCCACCAGAGGTCGTCTCTATAGTGTAACAGGAAGCTGAGCTCACAAAGATAGCGACTCAGTGTTTCCAACTTTAGTTGCCTTAAAAAGCTTATAGTTTATAGTTGGGATATCTGTTTTGGTTTTGTTTATCATATAATACTAAACATTTTTCCTACTTGACATTAGCCAAAATAAAAGGTACATTTTTGTTTTCAGATTTCCCAGCCTCTCAGTACTGTGAGACCCTTTTCAATGTGTTCTGCTTCCCCTTCCAGTCTGGTGCAGCAGGAAGCTCCAGTGGTTCCAGCAACAGGGTAGCTCTGGGATCAGCTCCCACCTGGCTGATGCGCCTGTGTGGTCGGCTGCTGTCTGAGCGCCTGATTCAGCCCAAGGGAGTCCAGGCTGTAGTCAGAGCCATCTTGGAGGGAGGAACAGGTGAGTAGGAGGGGAAGGCAATGATGGAAGAAGGAAAAGTAGTGAGGAGCACAGTCATACTAAAGAAAATAGACACACAAATATCTACTTTAATATCAATGCATTTGCCTGTGTATCATATACTTAATATCTAGCTTTTGAATGTTTTTAAAGAGCAGAACCTTTATTTGATGTGTCCAAGTCTAAGTGAAACACCGTGTCTGTCCTCTAGGGGGCGAATCAGACTGGAGGAAATGTGACTGCGTGGCCAGGATCCTAGTGACCTGCCCTCAACAGTCTGCCTCAGCAGAAACCTACTACAGACAAGTCTGTCATCAGGTCAGCTGAACACACACCAACCCTGGAATAAACATGTCCATAAGAAACCAGAGCGCTGCACCCAGCATCTTCAGCCTTCCACCTTTTTTGTGCTGCCGCTCCGAGCACTTCAATTTGAACATATCTGTCAGCGTCGCTGTAGAAAATGGAGAAGCTTGTTTTGGCCCCATCTGTCAGACGGACACTATCTTAATACACAGTATACACAATTATTAGGCAGATGAGTATTTTGACCACCATCCTTTTTATGCATGCTGTCCTACTCCAAGCTGTATAGGCTTGAAAGCCTACTACCAACTAAGTATATCAGGTGATGTGCATCTGTGTAATGAGAAGGGGTGTGGTCTAATGACATCAACACCCTATATCAGGTGTGCATAATTATTAGGCAACTTCCTTTCCTCTGGCAAAATGGGTCAGAAGAGAGACTTGACGGACTCTGAAAAGTCTAAAATTGTGAGATGTCTTGCAGAGGGATGCAGCAGTCTTGAAATTAGCAAGCTTTTGAGGCGTGATCACAGAACAATCAAGCGTTTCATGGCAAATAGCCAACAGGGTCGCAAGAAGCGTGTTGAAAGAAAAAGGCGCAAAGTATCTGCCCGTGAATTGAGGAAAATCAAGCGTGAAGCTGCCAAAATGCCACTTGCGACCAGTTTTGCCATATTTCAGAGTTGCAACGTTACTGGAGTGTCAAAAAGCACAAGGTGTGCAATACTCAGGGACATGGCCAAGGTAAGGACTGCTGAAAAACGACCACCATTGAACAAGAAACACAAGATAAAACGTCAAGACTGGGCCAAGAAATATCTTAAGACTGATTTTTCTAAGGTTTTATGGTCTGATGAAATGAGAGTGAGTCTTGATGGGCCAGATGGATGGGCCCGTGGCTGGATCAGTAAAGGGCAGAGAGCTCCACTCCGATTCAGACGCCAGCAAGGTGGAGGTGGGGTACTGGTATGGGCTGGTATCATCAAAGATGAGCTTGTGGGACCTTTTCGGGTTGAGGATGGAGTCAAACTCAACTCCCAGCAGTGTTTCCCCCACGTTCACACAGCAGCGGCGCGCCACCGCTGTTGAATTTTCTCCGCCGCTGCAATAAAAATCCTTTAAAAAAAGGTAGCTCCTTTTAGAAAATGTACAGCGCGTAACGTCAATTGCGCAGCACGCGGCACATCGTCACGTAACCAACATCAAAGAAGAAAAATACACAGCGAGTGTGGCAGTTGTTGGCAGTAGGCTACCCTACACGGTTGCAAAGTTACATTGATTCTAGCAGTAGCGAGTGAAGCGGAAGATCGAAGAAAGAAGGAAAGAGTGAGACAGAGAGAGAGAGAGAGAGAGACAGACAGAGAGAGAGAGAGAGAGAGAGAGACAGACAGAGAGAGAGAGAGAGAGAGACAGACAGAGAGAGAGAGAAAGTAAGTTGCTAAAATGTGTCGCTACATGACCACCAGTGTTAAAAACCCTCTGAGCCCAATCATTTTATTGTATCTATAAACCGCAACCTCCGTGCCGTTTTTCCTCTAGTATTGTGTGTGTGTGTGTAGGCCTATGTGTGTGTGTGCGTGTTGTCGCTCTTTTTGGGATCACTCATAGCCTTTACAGGAGCTTATATCCAGTCAGGAATTTATAGCCTAGGTATTTTCGGGAACTTTGAAAAATGAATCCATACTGTTAGATCCGATGTTCTTTACTGCCATATAAAATCCGTTTTCATCGCATATTTTAGTTAGGGATTTATGCTAATCGCCTGTAAGCATGTGGTCATTAGCATAAATGCAGGGAAAAAACCTAAGGACTTCTTAAAAGATCATGAATAGTTTCTATTATGTATAACTTATATTTATTTTATAATTTTCTCATCACTCTCACCTGAGGTCTATTTGTAGTGCTAAGGCTCACACTGATTGGTATTCAATTAGCTTTATTTTTTATTTTTCATGTGTGTGAGTCTGTGTTCTTTTCAAATTTTAGTTAGGTTTATAATTTAAAAAGATGTGTGTTGCCCATTGTTGCAGGCGATTTCATTTTTGAACAAAGTGTCTTATGTAAAAAACAGTTATGCTTTGGGCATAGCAACCATGTTTAGTGTTTAAGCATTAGGCAAAAATCTGTAAATAAATTGTGCAAATTATATTTGCGTTGTGGCATTTTTTGTTAAATATTACTATACAAAAATATAAAAATCTGTAAATGAAGACACAAAAGGCAAAGTTACAACACCAATAATCCCATCTACAGTAATACACAGGACTGTTTGAATAGGATTTAAGTGCATATTCTCCTCTGTGCACCAGATTCATGCATTCCAATGTAAAGGGTACAAAAAAAATTCGGCCGGGGGGGCATGCCCCCGGACCCCCCTAGAGGGTTCGGGGACCACACCACCGCTGCTGAAAAAAATCCTGCGGGAAACACTGCCCAGTCCTACTGCCAGTTTCTGGAAGACACCTTCTTCAAGCAGTGGTACAGGAAGAAGTCGGCATCTTTCAAGAAGACCATGATTTTCATGCAGGACAATGCTCCATCACATGCATCCAAATACACCACAGCGTGGCTGGCCAGTAAAGGTCTAAAAGCCTAGGGTTAGGCTAACCCTAACCCTAAAATTAATGACATGGCCCCCTTGTTCACCTGATCTGAACCCCATAGAGAACCTGTGGTCCCTCATAAAACGTGAGATTTACAGGGAGGGAAAACAGTACACCTCTCTGAACAGTGTCTGGGAGGCTATGGTTGCTGCTGCGCGCAATGTTGATCGTGAACAGATCAAGAAACTGACAGAATCAATGGATGGAAGGCTTTTGAGTGTCCTTGTAAAGAAAGGTGGCTATATTGGTCACTGAATTGTTTTTGTTTTGTTTTTGAATGTCAGAAATGTTTATTTGTATATTTTGAGTTGTTATATTGGTTTACCTGGTGAAAATAAATAAGTGAGATGGGTATATATTTGGTTTTTATTCAGTTGCCTAATAATTCTGCACAGTAAAAGTTACCTGCACACACACTAAGCCTCCTAAGATAGCCAAAACTAAAAAAGCCCCACTCCAACTTCCAGAAATATTCAGCTTTGATATTATGAGTCTTTTGGGTTGATTGAGAACATAGTTGTTGTTCAATAATAAAACGAATCCTCAAAAATACAACTTTCCCAATAATTCTGCACCCCCTGTAAAGACCCATCAGTGGGAGCAGATCAGCTGGGCGGATGCTGATGCTGGTTACTGAGTTTTGTGCTTTTATCTCCGTACACATTGATGTCTAACAATACAGCTGTCTGAGTGGTGACAAGATTATTCATACAAAGACTGAAGCAGCATCATCTGGTTGATGCAGCCATGGTTACAGTGGTGATGTATCCAGATATTGTGTTCACAGAAACTGTTAAAAAAATGCCCAGAGTGCTTTTTAGTGATGAAGTGCTCTCCAGCACCCTGCAGTTGCTCTTCTGCCAGAAAAAGGTGCTTTGTGGACAAAGGCCGTTACTCATTCAGCAGAAACCCTGGTGGTGTGAAACGGATTTGTGAGCAAATAGAAATACTTATATTTCTAAGCTGTAAACAGGCTTACTTTCGTGTCTTACATTCATCCTCAGAATACATAAAAGTAGGAAGTAGCAAAAGAGATTGACGACTCCATTAATTCAAACCAAACTTTAATATCAATGCATTTGCCTGTATATCATATACTTAATATCTAGCTTTTGAATGTTTTTAAAGAGCAGAACCTTTATTTGATGTGTCCAAGTCTAAGTGAAACACGTGTCTGTCCTCTAGGGGGCGGTCCGCTTTTGACCGCAGGAAAGATATGTTTTTGAAAGGCTAAACGCCAACGAATATGGATTGAAGCTACGGCTGCACAATGTATCCATATCATATATGATTTTGTGATATGAGACGAGACATTTGTGATTTGGTAGATTTCAAATCAAACAGTAAATGTGTCATCTAAACTGTCCATTGACCTCCACCTTTGACCTGTCGTACTTCTGTAGACCCTGATGAGTGTGACTTGGACTGCATAAGAATGTGTTGTTTGTTGTCTAGATCCTTGACCTCCTGCACTTCAAAGACAAGCTGACAGCCCAACAGTTCCAGCGTGTGGCCACCAGGGCGGTGCTCTTCATACTGCAGGAGAAGCCCAGCGTTGCCCAGCAGTACTTGTTCACTCCGATGCTCAGACCTCTCCACCGCTGCATCGCTGCATCCAGTCAGTAACAGTGTGATAGGTGTTACACTCACAGTAGAGTTAATATGAATAAAACAAGGAGGACATCTGTAGAGCGCACTGGACAACCATTTTGTTTATTTCTTTTAGAGAAATAAAGGCAATTATTTATTTGTTTTACAAGCAAAACATTATTAAAAAATGGAGTCGGTCTATAAAACAATTATCAAATGTTTCCATTTGAAAGACTGTTGAGCCTAAATGCTATTCGGGCTCCAGACTAACTTTTTCCACTAAGAGCATTGGTGCACTAAAAACTACTGATAAATGTTTTGTTACTAAAAAGTAAATTTGCAGAAACATGCATGTGTGTGTTTTCCAGACGACGGCCGTGTCCCAGCTGCTGTGGAGGAGTGGGAGCTGACACAGTGTCTGAATGATGTCTACAAGGTGAGGAAGCCCAAAGGCATCCACCCAACACTCCGATGGTTCACATAGGAGTGATCGCAGCTCATTGGTTCGGTGTCGTGGACTCTGGAGTCAAAGAGAACTCCGTTTCTTGGATTACCAAGTATCCAGTATTCATGGTGTGGCATTAGTTGATTGTTGCTAAAATATGCAGGAATCCTATCTTTGCTGACTTCTCTGCTTGGTGTCATAATGAACAATAAACAAGATTTAGACAGTTAATTCTTTTAAAGGTGAGTATTTAATAGGCCTTTCTCACAACAGCCATGTTGACGTGTAATTGCAAGATAAGGATAGATGTAATAGATAAAATGAATTATGGCCCTGTTTAATTTAGTGCCACAGCCATTCCAGTGAGCAACCATGCACGGTACTAGGCCCCGCCCCACCTAAATGGAACAGGGCCATCCTTTATGTTGTTGAGTACACCTATGTTTACCCCACATCGAGTTCAGCCTTGAGGGTTTTATCAAACTAAATCCAAACTCCTCTGAATAATAAGGCTTTTATTTATGCAGATATTATTGGTTATTATAGTGTCCCTCCAGGATTTTGTGGGTTTATTGTGTAGGCGTTGTTTTACAATGAAATTGCTGAAGCAAGTTCAAATTGCAAAATTCAACTTGAATTTCATAAAGCGGTCACCACTATTTTTTTTATTTTATTTATATATATTTATTATATATAACTATTTTCTTTATCACACACAAAACACATTACGGCTGTCAACAAAAACAACAGGAATTTGAATATGGAAAATAATATTTGATTATGGAACAAAAGCAGCGCTACCTCGACTCTGCCTTGCCTCACCGAATGCATTGCATGATGGGAGTCACACAACTAGAACTGGAGAATATATGATAATTTCTTGACACTATTATACTGCCAAAATGATTTGGCAATATTACTCCAAAATATGCTGAAAACTAAAAAAAACAATGGCAGTGAAACATACTGGAATCACTCAACATTTGTTATGAAACAAATATTAATGTTTTATTGCATCAAAGAAAGGAAATGCATCTTTTGAAATTAAGATTTTTTTTAGAGAAATAGAAAAAAAAATCTTAAATTAGGTAAAATTCCCCTGCAGGATGAGTACATTTTAAAAAGTACCATTTTGTGAGTCTATTCTTACTTGTGTGATAATGGAAATTCTCCTCCATTAACTTATTGTTAGTGAGTTCACAATATAATTCTATATTATCCCATCTCTCCTCACGTCACTTTGATTAATTTACAATGAAATGTAAACTTATAATTATACCAACAAGATGGAAACACTACACAGTTGGATCAGTCTTAAACACATGTTTTCTATGGTTACATTTACAAGATAACCAACAGGAAGTAGGACACTTTAATTTCAGCTGATCTCCTTACTCAGGACACACAGGACAAATTTTCTCACGCATAATTTGCAGGGATTGGTTGAATTTCCGTTAACTGTTGTGATTGCAACTTCCTGGAGGGGCGGAGTAACCCTGATGTTCCCTGTTGGCTCGAGTCCTTATCGTGTCGTCTCTGCTCTCGTGTCTCCTGTTGCCGTCAGATCTGCGTGGTTGGAAACAGTCCGTCAGCTTCTCTTCTCAAAGCTCTCCAACCAGTTGTCCCTGTTATCTTCACACTCTTCTGTTTCACCAAGCAGAACGTCTCCCACCTACGGTAATGTTTTCTCTGTTCTAGAAGTAACAACTAAAATTGACAAGTAGGTACAAAGTAATTGTAAGTAGAAACTGTGTAGATCTCTGTTCTGTAAATCACCTCTCCTATGTTCCCCTGTTAGAAAAAAGGGAGGGATTTATATTCCAGTTTTTGGTTTCATTCCATTCACTCAATGGACACCCTATTTCAATACAGCCAAATCTAATCTTTGGTGTCTGTGTGTGCTCCACAGCGCCCCCTGTCAGGAGATCTTGCTGTGGTACCTGAGACACAGTGAGACATCTGCAGCCCTGTCAACACTGAGGCAGCTGTCGGGTCTGCAGCGACAGACAGACGAGGTGGCAGCAGACTTCCACTTCACCCCGGGCAGTGATGGAGGAGCCAGACTCGGCTCCAGGGAGAGCTGCAGGTGACTGATAGGCAGAAACACATGCTGGACATGTTCTCTCTAAGCCTACCCCTAAGAAAGACGTGCAGGACAAAGACAACGTAATGCCCATGAAGATGACGGTCCCTTTTAAGATGCCTTGGCCCATTCGGCAACAGAAAAAGAGCCACCCTTTATTGATCTCTCTCCGCTGTTGCTGTGATGATCACTGTTAGTATAACTGTTCATTCTTCCTCTCTCATGTCTCTCCTCTTGTCCCCAGTGAAGAGGACGATGCTCTGTATGAGAAGCTGTCTGGAGAGCAGTGGAGGCTGGAGTGTATGACGCAGCTGCTGGCCGAGCTCAGAGACTGTGACCTGCCTGGAGACTTCTTCCTGGACCTGCTGCAGGTAAGATGTTACACACACCTGTGAAACGGCATAACACTCTTCACAAACACGATTTAAACACAAGACAGAGCTTTCTACCGTTACTGTGGTGTCTCCCTGGTTTTAACGGCTTTCCCTCGTCAACTTCTCAAAGAACTTCATCTGAATTTATTATCATTTAGTGTTTTTGTTCTCTCTCCGTCTCCCTGCGGCTGTACCACTCTCCACCTGAACTGTTACTAATGGGCCAGCAGGGGGTGCTGTTTTACAAAAAAACTCGTATTAAACTGATAAATGTGAGAAAACACATGAACTTGAGTATAGGGCACATCAGATTACTGCATAATATTTACATTTGTTACGTTTATTTGATGCATTATTACATTGTAAGATTTTTTAAGGCATAATAGGAAAAAACGATTATGTCATCTATTGTTCCATTACTTTTCCCGATGTTTTAGATTTCTGCCGCGGTATCAATATCGACATATTCAGGCAGGTCATCTTAGCTAAGTCACATTTTTGGTAATTTTTTGTATTTGATAATATATATTATATGTTTATTCCAGTGCTTCAGTTATTTGTTCTTCCCACTTGGTGTAACCTCCGTCGAATCGACAGTCCATCATTTACTTGCTTCTCCTGCAGGAGATGGCCAGCTGGGCAGCTGGAGATGAAGAACAGGAGCATGAACAGGAGTTGGACATATCAACCATGACACTGCTGGAGGTGGAGCAGCAGCTGCTGACTCCGGCTGCAGGGCGAGGCCAGAGACTCGCTGTGCTTCAGGTGTTGGCTGTGATGGTTGAGTGTCTGGAGCACACTGTGCTGCTGAGAAAACCCTCACAGGTGAGTGGAGAGGGAAGGAAGGAGGAGGAACAGAGCTGCTGAACTGCAAAGCAGACATTAACTCACCTGCTTGTTTTGTTTTTCCACAACTCAAACAACCTGCAGTTTGTTTTAAATGTAAAAAAAACCGAATTGTTTTAAAACAAAATGCAGATTCCATTTGGATTCAACAAACGACAAACAACCACAGCTCTACTTTTATTCCTTTAATACCAATACCTATTCTGTTAGCGTGAACCTATACATAGAGAAGGCTGCTTTCATTCTAAAATATCAATTTCATAATAACGTGAAAACAACTGGATTTATTAGTTTCTCTCCACAAACTTCATTTCAACACATCCTGAATAGCTCCTGATGCATCATAGTGTAACTCAACCTCCGTTAACCGCCGTTAGCACCGTTATTTAGGACTATGTCGATCTTCAGATGGAATGTTTTTACTGAATCTTGGCCATAGTAAGACGGATTCAAGTCGGGTCCGAGTGAGTCGAGACTCTTTCCCACCAAACACCAGATAAACAGCCTATCGCGTGTGCTGGTGTACAAAAGAAATGGAGGTTTGATTTAACTTTATTTAGAATAATTCAGTACATTACAATCTCGATGAAGAATATTGATTTTGCATTCCCCTGCCTTCGCCCAATGACAGCTGGGATCGGCTCCAGACATGGAGCCGATTCATGTCATGGGTTTCTTTGTTCAAGTGTTAAATGACACAGATGTTGCAGGGTGTCTCTGCTTTTATCTCTCCTTCTCAATCATATTGCAGTTTCAAATCGGTGTGTGTTCTTTAGGGAGGGTTACGGTTACTGTGCTATTTCTGTGAGGCGGCATGAGTCAACATGGGCTGCTTCTAATTTCTCCATTTCTCAGATGTGCAGAGAAAGTTGGCTGCCTGGCTGGCTGCTATTTTAAGGCCAATAAACATTCCCTGACAGATTAAGCACAATCTCTGATAAACTTGCCTCAACTCACTGGATGGATGTTGTATTTTAGAAGTCTTTTAGAAGCATTTTGGTATTTCCTATTAAAATTAACTCTAGTTTGCGTCCTATATGTTATGAATCTTTCCACCTTGAGGTTTAATTTAAATACTGAACACATTTGAGGTCCCGAATCTCCTTCTGTGTGTGCTCCTTTCTCCAGGTGGTGGACTTCATGGTGTCCCTGCTTCAGAGGGCCAGTGTGGGTCTGGATGGGGCCACTGGTCCAGCTATTGGGAACCCAGTAGAGAGCCAGACGCTGAGCATGGGGATGGCCGTAGTGGCTACTCTGCTGTCTGGACCTGAGGTAAGCAACTGAAAACTCAGCATATCATGTGCTTTTTAAACTACGTCTACCTCATGATACATGAGCTAAGCTACCACTTACTCTACTTTAAAACGAAGCTTGACTACAATATATATATGATATTAATTATATCCATCATAAGTGTGAAAGCTACAATCATGTCTAAGTGCTAATGTGATGAGAATAGAGTAGGTGGCGGTCTCATCTAATATGTTCTTCAGGGATTCCTCTGCACTCTCCCAATAAACCTCTCCCTTTTTAATATCGCAGCTTAGTGCAGTGGACTACTCTTCCATGTCCAGACTGCTCCCACCACTGGAGACTCTGTCCCAGAAGCACTCTGAGTTGGACATCCGGGAGCTGGCGTCCAACCTCAGAGCTGCCATTGCCACTCATGGTGCCTGGCGGCCTGAAAACTTCACCGCTCCTCCTCCGTCCTCCAGAAACCCTGCAACGACAGCAAAGAACAACAGCGTGCCTCGCAGGAAAAAGCAGAATATGCAAAATGAAGCAGGTGACTCACAGACTAGTCCTCAATCATCTCTACTGGACTGCTCTTCAGCCAGCAGCACCCACATCACACTCCCACATCAGACACCTGCAGGGTCTGCAGCAGGGCCAAAAGGTGGAGGGAGGACCTCTGGCGTCAGTAATATTCACATTCCTACCAAGCCCTTGTCTGATTGGCTACTGGAGGCATGTGACCCAGAGGTGTCAACCAGAGCGTTTGCCCTGAGGGTCCTGACCCAGATGGTCCAAAAAGCAAACCCAGAGGCCGTCCAGGCCCAGGAGAAACTCCTCATGGTGGGTGGCTTGTTTATGTACTTGGAATTTTTCATGTATGTTTCAGCATTTAGTCAGTTACGATGCTATGGAAATATTGACACAAGTTTAATCAGAATTTTGCTGAGATCCTTTAAATATTTTGAAAACATGATAAAGTTGGTAAAGTGAACTAAATGGAACAGGGTCATTTACCAATATCTGACATTCAGATGATATTCTTCCTTTCTTTACACATAATTCCCATGAAATGTGTTCAGTTAAACAAGTATTCATACTTGTCCAGTGTTGTGTAGGTCCTTTTTCTTTCTACATCATGACCAGTGTGGTTTATTATTCATCTCTTGTCCTGGACCTTGAGCATCCCACGTCAGTTTGTTTCATGTATCCAGTCAGGATATGAAGGATGGTGAGATGTAAAGTTCTATCTCACAGTATGAAAAAAGGCTAGGCAGGGTTTTAGTGTCTGATAAGCCTCCACATCAGCCTTCATACCCTCAACTGTGTTCCATAATATCATTAGTATCTGAGGCATTTGCCCAAGCTGTCATAGCATACTTGGTAATTATTAGGAGCTGGGTCAACAAGCTTCCACTTTAGCCTCATCATTTAACCATGTTGGATGCTGCTTGGTTGAAACAGAAGCTGTGTTGTCTCCGCCGCCTGTTAGACACTGTGCTACATGTGAGTGGATGGGTAGTGGTATCATCTGTGTCTCCGGGGACTTCATGAGCAAACATGTTTAATAAATGAAGCAGTTGAACCTCTTGCCCAGGGGAGCCAGAGGGGGCAGTAGTGTGCTCTGGGGACTTGTTAAGGTCAACAAAGCATAATAACTTATTTAGTATTCTCTGTAATCAGAAGGCCCCACCCCAACCCTCTTGTGTTGCACCTTTGATGACCTCCAACCCCCTATTGTCAAACCAGAACCACCTTTTATTGATTTATTTATATTTGCACCTTTTGTGTCATGGTTGGGTTGAGTTCTCCAGCACGGTTACCTTTCATATCTTCTGTCCTCCCTCCTTAAGGTCCACATAGCCTTTTCTGTCTGAACGGCAGCATCTTTTTTGTTTCAGTTGCTCTGAAGAGAGAGCGGCTGCCTCAAGAAAAACATATTTTTTTCTGAGATTTCCACGTTTTTTGTGCATCCACTCTGCATGCTTCAAGTTAAAAATCTCTGTTAACTTGTTGAAAAAGTGCTGGTGACATTACTGTAGAAAATGAAGGATAATGTAGCTTCGGTTTGACCCATTAATGGCTTTTCGGTCTTTGTGGTGAGAGTGCAGGTGTGACTCAGAGGTAGAGGGAGTCGGCTTCCATTTGGTAGATCAGGGTTCCTTCCAACCCCAGCTCCTCCAGTCCACATGTGGAAGTGTCCCTTGAGATACTGAACCCTAAATTGCTGCTGAAGGAATGGCTGAAGCACCTAGCATGAACCAAGGGATTGGAAAGACTAGTGCTTTATAAAAGCAGGTCCATTTACCAGTTAGTGGGAGCAGGCTGGACGCTGAATGTTCCTGGTGAGTTTCGTGCTGTCTTCAGCGCACACATCGTCTCTGACGGATCGTCCTCATGCTCTACCATCATGGCTGTCAGATTGAGCGCCAACTAGCTCATCCATCCTCCAGGTGGACTTTAACGCTCACTTTAACCAACTGTCCAAGTAGATATAAAAGCCAAGGGGTGATGATAGATTGTCAAAAATGTTGTTGTCATAGAAACATAAAAAATAGTTTGGAGTACTTTTTGTTGAAGTGCCCCCAGCTGCTGGAAGAGATGCTTTTGGGACTAGGGATGGGACAATAAAGGATTTTATCAGTATAAAAAATAAAAAACATGTATAAAAACCATAGTATAAAAAACATGTTGATTGTGGTGAATTTCCATTATCAGGATAATATTAAATATTGTGACTTCAAAAAGCTGGCCAGCTCTCTTACACGATGTAAGTGATTCCAGTATATTTTGCTGCTATTTTAAGAGTATACGTTGATATATGTTGATTATCAGGATAATATTGTGAATTACACTTATTTTGGCAGGATAATGATGACCTGAAAGCTCATGTGTTATGTGGACACAGACCCTTCCCTCGAAACTGTCACATTCTAGCTCTAAGAAACCCTTGTTTTCCTTATCACGGGATCAAAGCCATGTCTTCAAGGAGCCTTTATGGCACCTGGGGCTAATGTCTTTATTATTCCCTTTGGTAGAGGTATTATTTTTAATGCATTCAGTGTTTCAGTATTGATTCTCTTTGGGACTCCTGGAAAGATCCTTATTGGCTACATTTTTGATGTTTTCCCTCCAGAAATGGCAGAATGTTCCCAGTAAGGTGATACAGAGACGTACTGTTTATTACTATAGTCCAGTCTGATGGTATGCTTTCTCCAGCTCTTCTTAGAAAACCTGGAGCATGAAGATTCATTCATCTACCTGTCAGCCATTCAAGGTAATATAATGCTGCAGCTTGGCCAAATAATCTTTGATTTGTATACTGGGTATCTAACCCACAGATATTATGAAATGCCTTGCTGTAGCAGGGGTTCAGTATCTCTTGGAAACAGATGGACTGAGTATGAACTGTCTTTAGGTCTGGCTGGTTTGGCTGATTCATACCCCGAGAGGATTCTGGAAAGGCTCCTAAAAGACTTCCAACACGGCCCCTCCCTCCCTACATCCAACAAGGAGCACTCCCTGGAAACCCGCCTCAAAGTGGGAGAAGTCCTGATGAGGGCGAGCAGGGCCATGGGTGAGCTACAGCTGTTATTTGTTCTCATTTCTGATCGTATGACCAGATCATCAACTTGACTCGATGCCCATTGCCTGACCCCGTATGCTGTGTTCACACCAAATGGCATTTTTGGTGTGGCATGAATACAAACAATGTCATTGCAAAGACGTGAATGGACCAGTGTAGTGTTGACGGAGCAGCTACAATGTAAGCATAGCCTAGCACCCGTCAATCCAGACTCCATTCAGAAAACAAGCATTTTAAAAGTAGTTTGCTTGCTTGTAGATCTAACAAAGCATGAGTTTTTAACCAGTCAGCATCATTATGGAGTTATTTCAGCATCCATTTATCTGTTTATTGCAATTGAATCGCAGCTAAATTGCTTATTTTGGGTTCATCCAGCTGCACGTGAAGTTAGTTTAAACAATGGTCCTGAAGCTGAAGCTGAAGCTGCTGACCTTGTCGACTTGTTAGGGGTCAAACTGTACTTTTTTTTAAAAATATATTTTGTTAATAAAAACCTCAAAGCCAAATTAATAGACCAACTATTTTCCTATATATGACCACCACTAATTTCTCTACTGTATGTAAAATAGTTGATAGAAATGACAGTTGATATTCAAAACAATCTGTCATTATGAATGAAAAGAGCTATTAGATTATTGTTAACCAACAAAATAAATGTACTCTTTCTTCCACCCTAACAACTCTGTTCCCAAATTTAACACTTAACGCTTTCTTTAAATATTTGTCAGTTGATTTTCCAATTAGGTTTTATCAGTCCCTTTCCTGAATCCACATCAACCCCTCTTCACATCCGCATAAATTAGATCCACCGCACAGTACTAATTTAAGAAGAAGATATGTCATGTTTAAAGCTGGACGATGATTGTTTGCTGACAAACATTCTAGGATTGTAAAATAATATATTTTTTAAAGGAGTCTGGTGTAGTGCTCACTCCAAATAAATGCACCGGGGCTACATTAGATCACTTCTAGCGTTTTAGATGCAGCAGCTCAGTGCTGAGGAACGCCACACTTGCAAGGAGGCTCTAAAAGCCTTCTAGGAAAATTAAATAAAATATAAATTATTTCTTTTCCGTGATATTTTATCGCATTTGAATTGTTTCTGATGTTGCTTGCAGGTGAATGTTCTTTTCTAAGTGCATTTGCACCGCCTCATATTTTTCGATACCGGGTAGGACCGACTTTAGACTGTTGTAGTCTTATTTTTAAAAGATTTCTCCAACTGCTTGTATTAACTGATGAAAAAGTAGCTATGTGCAGTAATCCAGAAAATGTAGGATAGGATACATAGAAATGGCTCAAACACAGTAGTTTTATAGTATAGTTTTTCTCATCTGATGGAGGGTCCTGGGACTGAGGAGGTCTGATGTTGTACAGATTGTGAAGCCCTCTGAGGCAAATTTGGGATTTACATACATTGAATTGAATCGTTGTGTGTTCAAATCGTGTACAGGTTAAACTTAATCAAATCACGAGGCCAGTAAAGAGTCGCACCTCTAGTGATAATATGTGCTATGTTTAATTATGTGTCTATATTGTTCTACATTATTATTATTTGTCTTTAGTGATCAGCTATCGGCATGCAACCACCACATCACAAAAGCCACAGTGCAGGCTTGTTTCCATGCAGATTTCTCTTCAAAAGGGACCCTGTGTGTCAGAACCTTTTCCCTGATTGAAAACCCTGTTTTGGTTTTTTCCCAGCTCTGGATTTATCTGCCAGATTGCCATCGTACCACTTCCATGGGACAATGGGGGGGTTTATATCCTGGCACAGAGATTGGATAGACCTTCACTTTGCTGCACAGACATCCAGAGAGCCTCTGTGTTTGCCTTGAACCCACCATGTGGCCAAGATTTGCCCTTTGCCAGGCTGTCATTTGTAAATAGGAATGTTTTCTTAATTGACTTGCCTGGTAGAGTGGCAGAAAGGAGTCATTGAGCTCCCATAGTGTGCAATGATGGGCAGAAAATGAACTAAGAGAAGGACTCTGGCATCAATGGATGTCTAGTGATTTCCATATACAGGAAGTGGATATATATACTAAGTGGAGTAACCATCAGCCACCTCCTCTACATGGATGACACCAAGCTGTAATCTAGGAATGAGCATGCAGCAGAATAACAGGCGCTGAGCACAAGGTCACTAGAGGCACTAGACTAGACAGGAGCCCAGGTCCAGGCGAGAGGGGATTTTTTTGTATATATATTCATGTGTATATATATATATATATATATATATATATATATATATATATATAATGCATTTTAGCAAATGTGGGAGCATCTGTGGCGGTGTTGCTTTAGTTTTCTCAGGTGTGTGTGTGTGTGTACATTCCTGTTCCTTCAAACTCAGTGATTCTCTTTCATAAGGTCTGTTAATGTTTGTGCACAACAAAAGTGGCCGCAGGATCATTTGTGTTTATTCGTGTCACTCGCACTAGACACGTCAGAGTGAGGCGGGGCTTACCTCCATGTAGACACCAACATGATCTCACCCATCATGGCTGATATCACCACTACTGCTGCTTTGTACATGTTGTGAAGTCCAAGATACGCTGGGAAACCAAACACCGTCCTGTCTGAGTTCATAACATCATCCAGAGGTGCTCGGTGAACTTCAAGCTGTATTCACTGGATCTAGGAAGACACACATCAGCTGGTTTACTACAGCTGGATGAACCCAAAATAAACTATTTAGCTGTGATTTAATTACAATAAACATAGTCTGGTTTCTCCAGTCTGGCCTGGTCTCTGGACTAATATGAGCTGCTATGGTAGACCTCTGGGGGACCACAGACACGGGAGACAAGATATGTTTCCTCAATTTGTGATTCAGCAACATCAGGACGACAGGAGGAGAATCTCAATGCGTCTTTGCATTGACTTTGTATGCAATCGCTTTGCGTGAAACATTTGCTTCACATGAACACGACATTAGAGCATAACAGTCTGTTGAGACACACAGAGGATGAAGGGAGAATTGCTGAGTCGCTCTGTGTGTTGTGGGTTTGAATCTTATTTCACACTCACGATGAAGCAGGTTTTACTACTAACAGTCAGCTGGCTTTCTCCTTTCATGGAGGCCTCTGGCTGTCCTCCCTGCTGCTTGGCAGGAGAGGCTGTAATAAGCAGTCAGCTCTGTTCTTTGTATGTCTGCCTGAGTAACAGTGTCTCTCTCACACACACACACACACACACACACACACACACACACACACACACACACACACACACACAGCTTGTTAAAGTAAGTATGACTACACTCTGTAAACAACAATATTAGTCTTGTGTCGAGATTTGGGTTTAAATGGCTGGATTACATTCAAAGCTCCTTCTCTGGAATCTGGCTCTCCCAAATCTCTCTCTCCCAAAACTCCGACTCTTCACTACTCATGATACTGAGCTAGTAGATTATGGTCTATTTGAAGTCAAACAGACCAGAAAGCAGGGGATGCTTTAGGGCGGGGCTACATTGCGATTGACAGTTCGCTCATTGTCCCTTACTTTATGTCAGAAAAAGGATATGTTGATGAGATGGAATTTTAAACACAAGCAGGATTTGACTCTAAATGGACCATAAGTTCCTAAATAAACATCATGTTGGATTGAAGAAGACTTAAAACTAGAGATTGAGACCATAAACGCATGTTTATAATGTTATAAATCAAGAGAGAAGTAGGACCATTTTATCACAGATTTCTGTACAACCAGAGAGGAGTCGCCCCCTGATGGCCAGCAAGGAGAATGACAGTTTAAGGCACTTCAGCATTGGCTTCACTTTTCAGAACCGTGGGGTTGTTGGCTGGGACTAACCTGTCTGCCTGGTCATGTTCCCCTTTCTTCCTTCTCCAGGAGAACTGGCGCCCCACCTCGGCCGTCCTCTGGTCGTTGTCTTCCTGCAACAAACCAGGGACCTGGACCAAAGTGTCCGAGCCAGCAGTCTGTCCAACCTGGGGGAGCTCTGTCAGAGACTGGACTACGCCCTGGGAACACTGGCTCAAGAGGTGAGAGGGAACATACTGCCATGAAACGTCTACGATCCTCCTTGAGGAACTTGGTTTTCGTAGTAGTACATATGATACGTGTCATGATGCAATTTGCGATATATTGGGATTGTAATGCCTCCATGCTGGTGACAGCTTTGGCCGGAGGCATTCTGGTTTTTCAGGTAGTCGGTCCATTCTTGTGAAAGCAGATCTCTGGAACGCTTTCAGGGAATGTCATCAAATATGGCACAAACGTCCACTTGGACTAAAATTTGAACTGTAAAATAATGAGGTGATGACATTTTGGACAGACAACTGTAACACGACATTTAGCATCAAATTGACCATAAGTCAGGCCAGGGTATGCTTTGTGATTGACAGATCTCTACCACGACAGCAGTGTGTGTTGGCTGCACCAACACATTTATATGCCCACTCACTTAGATCAGGCTCTGTGTGTGTGTGTATGTGTGTGAACTGCAGCCTGCTGCCATGAATAAACAGCACTGTCAGCTGTAGGAACAGGGATGCTTATTCATGAGCCTTTTTTCTTTTTTTTAAACGTGTGTGAGCATGCATGTCTGTCCCATACTGGACGTCTGACCAATACATCAATCGATCCACTTTAGTTGCTACTGACCTCAGCGGTCTTTGTGCCAGCTCCAGATTGTGCTGTTTATCTTACCTACACATGATCAGTAACTGTATTTCAGCTTTCACCTCATGTTTATAACACTATAAATGACTGCAAGTGTGTGTGTGTGTGTGTGTGTGTGTGTGTGTGTGTGTGTGTGTGTGTGTGTGTGTGTGTGTGTGTGTGTGTGTGTGTGTGTGTGTGTGTGTGCGTGTGTGTGTGTGTGTGTGTGTGTGTGTGTGTGTGTGTGTGTGTGTGTGTGTAGATCAGCTCCTGTCTGACTGCTCTGATAAAGACGGAGAAGGAGGTTGAAGTGAGAAGAGCTGCTGTACATGTTATCACCCTGCTGCTCCGAGGCCTCAGCGACAAAGCCACCCAGGTAGACACACACACACACACACACACACACACACACACACACACACACACTCTCACTCACTGAGTATGCATGGTGCCATAGACTTTTTTGTCTCTCCATGTCCTCCAACTTGTGTATGAAGGTAAAAACACTTGAAAGACGACGCAGCAGCGTAGCTTCCTGGTTACCTGCAGCTGGTTTTGGAGGTGATGAAGAAAACAACCCTCCTGATTCCCTGAACTCACCTGTGTGGCAACATTGTGCCAACTATCTAAAATAAATCATGGCTTTGTACGTTAAATCATCTGGATTCCAAAGACTGCATATAAGAAGTGGACATAGTCAATGTGATGTTACCCATCCGTTTGTGGACTAGGGTAGGGACTATATAGGATTTTAACTTGGATCAGGATAAACTGATACTTGCTTCACCCTCTCTCGCTGAGGGAGGAACGGGGCTCCTGGTCAGCTGTCCAGAGTGGGAGGAGCCTGAACCCACCTGAGCCGTCTACAAACACGGAGCCTGTCTTATATCGTATAGACCTGGCCTCTTAAATCAGCTGCCAATGTGCTTCAAATTTATGCATTTCACTTCAAATGAAAACATTTAGGGTGAAAACTGTATTTTTTCACAATGCAATATATATTGCAGAAAAATATTACAACGGGAGTTTTGTTCCAATGTGTTGCAGCGCTAGTGCACACACAGAAGGGACAGCTAGGAGACATGAGGAGAGGTTCACTTTGAAAACAATTAGCATGACAGACTCCTTTAAATACGCCCATGGCTTGTTATAAAAATGACGGATGAAAATAGACGATGACAGAATTTTACAAGCAAGACTCCATCATCTGACAAAGTCATAGCTGTCATTGCTGGCATGGACCTCAGAAACAGAAGTCAAGTGAAATCGTGGATTTGGAGAGTTGTGACAGCCCTAGCTGGTAAATCTGACTCACTGATGTTTCACTGCCATTGGTTCTAAAAACACATCACCGTGCCAAAAGGTCAGTGAGGACCGTATCCATCAGCATGGTTTAAGAATGTCACCTCTGGAATAAATTAGAGGACTTTTCTGATCCAAACGGTGGAATGTCGGACTCTTTAAGCCGGCTGAATAATGTGGTTTGAGAGTGAGAGCCTGTTGTTAGGGAGCCTGATGCGTCCTGTAATCTAGTCCCAGTTTCCCTTTGGTGGTCACTGGGGTAACGGACTAAATGTTAGCTTCTCACCCAGCACTGGAAGAAGACTCACTCCGAACACCATGTTTGACTCTTTCTCATTACTCAGTGTTGCTGTGCAGTGTGTGCTTTCTGGTGACGTCTCTGCTGATGTGTTGTTCTTAGATAGTGGACTGCAGGGCCCGGCCCGATCTCATCACGCCGCACTTCTTCAGCCTCCTAAAATGGAAGAGCAAGGCAGGGTCACTCCCTGGATTTCCTTTTCTTTTTTTTAGAATTGGAAGTTCTATTGGGTTTGATCGTAGAAATATCCCCAAAAATAAAAACAGGCAGGTAACCAAACCAACATCGTAGGGAAATTAATTATTTACATGAAGCTAGGGCCCTATGAAATCCGTTTTTATTTTTTAACACATTCCATTTAATTTTTTCCCAAATTCTGTTTTACGTTTTAACTTTTTTAAATTCTGAGTTTTCTGTTTGTTCTGTGTGTGTGTGTGTGTGTGTGTGTGTGTGTGTGTGTGTGTGTGTGTGTGTGTGTGTGTGTGTGTAGTAGAGACTCGACGTCTTTTTTTTCTTCTTTTCTTTCAGCTTAGGTGCGGTGACAAACTTAGAATTTTAGAGAAAACAACATTTTTTTTTAATAAATTGTATCCAGATTTTGACAAATTCCACATGATTCCGCGTTTTACAGTTGATTCCATTTCCGTTGTCAGATTCTGCGATGCCGTCCGTGTTTTCTGCATCGCTGAAATCATAGGGTCCATGCTTTGCTCTGCATGCTTGCAATAAAGTGGTGGGCTTTAGTGCATGGCAGGAATGACATAATGCTGTACTTAACTGTCAGATTCTTGCTGAGATCAGGTCACAGATATTTTCAGCTGCCTATTGTTTCATTATGTTGATTTTGCTTGCTCAGCATCTTTCACATGCAATCTGTATCATTTATGCAGATTTACTTTACTGTGGTACTACAGACACAACCTTGCAACATTCCTTCATCAGGAAAAACCCAAACATGTTATAAAGGAATAACAGGAAGAAAACCGTATGACTAGTGTCTCATCTTTGGACCCAGTCACCTATAAGATCTATTCATCCGTCCTCCTGCGGGGTCAAACACACCTACATGTGAGCTGTTGGCTGTGAGCCACCGCCGTGACTCCAGTCAGCGGTCCAGCTGCTGGTCCCAGACAACGTCCTGTCATTACTGGAACAGCTGCAGCTCTACCTGGTCATTGATACACAGAGTGACATGAGAACAGAAGTGAGGGGCACCAATGTTAGATTACAGACCGCCCGTGGGACCGGCATGCCTTTTGGGATGACAACATGCCTTTGTTCTTTTTCTGACCGGCCCATAAAACAGGTAGATCGTACCTGGTGCTGCACGCTACACCAAATAACAGAGAAGTATTGTGATGCCCTGCCGTTAAAAGCATTTTCTTCTTTTTACTAAAAGCGGTACTGTGTGTCACTAAGTGTGTCATTGTTTAGTAATACAGTTTTCTATAAAATAGTTTTAACTTAACAGCAGTCAACACATAGGATTTAGCTAGCATGGCTAACTAGATGGATGGAGTCAACACATAAAGTCCAGGTCCAGGATTTAGCTAGCATGGCTAACTAGATGGATGGAGTCAACACATAAAGTCCAGGTCCAGGATTTAGCTAGCATGGCTAACTAGATGGATGGAGTCAACACATAAAGTCCAGGTCCAGGATTTAGCTAGCATGGCTAACTAGATGGATGGAGTCAACACATAAAGTCCAGGTCCAGGATTTAGCTAGCATGGCTAACTAGATGGATGGAGTCAACACATAAAGTCCAGGTCCAGGATTTAGCTAGCATGGCTAACTAGATGGATGGAGACAACACATTAAGTTAAGTTAGAATATTAAAGCAGGACACGAAGCGCTCGCTCTGAGCTGCTGTCTCCATCATCTTTTTCTGAATCTGTCCAAGCATCTCCTGTAATTCATCAACACACAATCCACCAAAGAGCACGTGTTAAAAGTCTTATTTTACCGTGTTTCTCAGTAAACAGAAAGGAAAAGCAGTCTGAGGGTGAGAATAACGTTCACAAACACCACTTCAATTCATCCTGAGCTTTCTACCGTTACTGTGGGGTCTTCCTGCTTCTAGCAGCTTTCCCTCTTTACATTCTCACAGAACTTCATCTGAATTTATGATCATTTTGTGTGTTTTCCTTCTGGAAGCCTCTCTCCGTCGCTGTTTGTGTTGCTCAGATACACCTGTCCCTCCTCCATGGTCCATATATGGTCACTTCCTTCAAAAATTCAAGATGGCGACGGCCATAATGTCGAACCCAAGGCTTTAAAGCAGTGGTCCAGAAACCAGAGGGTGACGTCACCATGACTACATCCATCCATTTGAAGTGAAGGCCGTATTAAATCGTTTAACCTCCATCTCTCTCTCCAACGTCTCCAGGTTCTGAAGGATGTCCTGTTGGACCTGTACCGAGCTCTGAAGTGGGTGGTCCGCTCAGACCCGGATGACGTTGCCGTGCTCCATGCCCAGCTGGCTCTGGAGGAGCTTGACGACGTGATGAGGAGGTTCATCTTTCCCGAGCAGAAGCTGGAGAAGAAGATTGTTGTCATGCCATAGAGCTCAGATTTGACTTCTTCATAACCTCTTCATATTTGGACTTAAGAGGACTTTATTTTGACATGCTCTGCTTATAGGCAGCACTAGTTCTGCCTCCATGTGATGTGAATTTTATGGTCAGAACCACAGTCTGTAACAATGGCATGCAAGCAAGTCTGTACAGTGACCCTGTACCATCCTGTTGTACTGGTCTACCGACAGTCCGCTTCCATAATAAAGCTTCATAAAGACTTGTATAACTGTGTATTAGTACATAGTCCTCTACATAGTCCTCTACATCTGAGATTCTCAGTCCCCCACCCCCTAGGGGGTCCACAGAGTTACAGCAAGGGTTCCCCAAAACTAAGACATCTAATAAGCAAATATAAATGTTAATTGTTGTCTTAATGTGAAATTGTGATGTAGAAATGCCAAAATAGAATTACAATATGTTCTATAAATATGAGTCCTCTTCATGGGCCTCTACATAGTCCTCTATATGGTCCTCTTTGGGTCCTCTAGTCATTTAGTTCTCTACATAATTCTCCACATGGTCCTCCACATGGTCCTCTACATGGTCCTCCACATGGTCCTCCACATGGTCCTCCACATGGCCCTCCACATGGCCCTCCACATGGCCCTCCCTGGATCGTGCGTAGGGAGCAGTGAATGATATCTGTATGTTACACACTAAAGTGATCAGATGATCGGTTGTCTCAGAGAAACTTGAGTTGATTTCTTCTTTGGAACATAATAACACAAACCTAAAGTTGGGTGATAGCTGTACTCGTCTATGTGAATGAGGCCAACGGGGTCCAGGAGGAGTCAAACAAAGTTGGGGTGACGGAGAGGAAAGAGGCATTCCTTCCTTTGTTTCGTCCATCGGCTAACAGTGTATGAGGCATGACCTTCTCTGTCTCTGTGTGAACATACAGCAGGCAAACAGAAGGAGCGGCAGCTTTGTTTGCAACCTATGGATATTTCCCCCAACGCGGAGTCAAGGTGTCACTGTAGAAATGCACGCTCTTTCATCATGGTGGCAGATTTAGGCCTCTACGCAGCAGCTCCGCCACCGCTGGTGTTTACTCTGTCTGATGTTGAACACTAACACTAGTGTGAAATAATGTTCTCTCGTCTCGCTGCAGTGGAGGGATAGATGTAGAGGAGAGGGACAGTGGAAAGGGGCGAGGGATGGGATGACATGCAGCAAAGGGCCACAAGTCGGATCCAAACCGGGGGCCACTTTGGTCAGGAGTCATAGAGTGTGTCCTCAATCACTTACATTGAAAGAACTGATGCGAAGGAATCTGTTAATGGCCAGTATTGAGGAGAAACCTGACTTACTGTTTACTGTACCTGTTTTAACTAAAACTCAATTTAACGCAGAATCCCTTTAATGCTGCGTTCACACGAATGCAAATGTTTTAATGCTATGAATGCTGCTTTGTACATGTTCCAGAAGTCCCAGGTACACGGGAAAACACATATTGCATATTCACCTCATTAGCATCTATCACACCGCCTGGCATGAATTCACATCTACTGTATTTTTTTGCATCCATTTCCCTCTTTGCATTTACTTTCGATGCAATCACGCTGCACAAATCAAAATCCCTTTGCATTTGGTGTATCAGCATCAGGGTAGAAAGAAATGTCTGGCTTGTGTACTTGAAGTTGTAATATGAAGTCACATTGACGGGTGCTGTTTGTAAAGTTCCCCTCTTCACGGCTCAATGAGTGAGAGCGTAACAGAGAGAGAGGGGGAGAGAGTGAAAGAAGAGAGGGATGAGTGTAAACAAAGCTGTGAAACACACAAACACCTCACAAACCTGTGGGAAGGTTCCGGGTGTTGAAGGTCCTCATGCCGCCGTGTCCTCTCGCCACCTCTCTCTGAGGTTTGTAACGAAGCAGCAGCATTTGGGTGCACACCCTGCTGCTTGGCTGGAGGTTACTCCTCCACGTTGGGTCCAAACACTGTTTGAGGACCCCCATAAGGGTCCTGAATGCAGGGAAAACCATCGATATCCCTTATCCTGTCGGAAAAATACATACAGAAAGACATTCATGACATAGCTAATCTACGAAAGACAATTGGCCACCACGATATCCCTCTCCAAATGGTAAATGGTAAATGGCCTCATTTATATAGTGCTTTTATCCAAAGCGCTTTACAGGAATGATTGACATTCACCCATCCACGCACACATTCACACACCGACGGCAGAGTCAACCAGCTCGTCAGCCAGCCTCTGCTGGTTTATAGAACATTTTAATATTGTGTCTATGAAAGCATCATATTCAATTAGTGAACTACAAGTATGGATTCTTCTCAATATTCAAACTTGGCTGGTTTGAAAAGCCCACTATGTTCAGTTGACTGTGGTGGTCTGACTCACAGCCTGTAATGTGGGCACCGACAGTTAGTTTTACCACTCAGAGAGAAGAGGGTCATTACAGTAATTACTCCACGTGTTACAGTCAGGGAGCCATGAAGGAGAACGTAGGGGGAGCGTGAGAAAGGCTCTACAGAGGCTAAGTCCCGCCCCTTCCTGTCTCCACTATGGGACCTTATTTCGGGATAAATATGTATGTCGACGGTGAGAGACAAATAATTAGTTGATCCTGTAAGAAATGTACCATGAATTACACATCTGATGTTTATCGGTGAGGTCTCTCTCTGTGTGTTGGGTAGCAGGATGTAACGTTACTATAACAACAGGTCTCTCTGTGTGTTGGGTACCAGGATGCAACGTTACTATAACAACATGTCTCTCTGTGTATTGGGTACCAGGATGTAACGTTACTATAACAACAGGTCTCTCTGTGTGTTGGGTACCAGGATGTAACATTACTATAACAACAGGTCTCTCTGTGTGTTGGGTACCAGGATGTAACGTTACTATAACAACAGGTCTCTCTGTGTGTTGGGTACCAGGATGTAACGTTACTATAACAACAGGTCTCTCTCCTTCTTTCTCTTCTGATAAAAACAGTCGCTGGATAAAACACAACAGCTGAGATAAGTGAGACAAGCTAAATGTCGGGTTGGTAAGTGGACCTACATTTCTATAGCACTTTTGAAGTCCCCTTAAAGCCCTTTACATTCAGTCTATTTACCCATTCAGACTCATTCATACACTGACGGTAGATTATTTGGGCTTCAGTATTTTGCCCAAGGACACTTCGGCATGCGCACGGGAGGAGCCGGGATTGAACCCCCAATCATCCAATTGGAGGACTTGCTCTACCCCTGTGCCACAGGCGCCCTTGTTGGTGACAAGCATTGTTTGAGGTGTAGTTCACCGACCAGTTTCACACTAAACTAAATGATACGACACCAAACAGACGTTCTGGACATGAATTCTCTTTTAAAGTAACAAACATCACATGTGGACTTCATGGTTCAAATTGGATCAAACCATTATTTGTCTCGCCGTTGACTATGTGTGTTCTGAAACAAGGTCCCATGGGGGACACTGGAAGGGGCGGGACTTAAACTCTCCATGCATGCCGGGTGGTTGAGCGGAACCACTGTAGCCCTTTGGAGGTATAATGTGCATTCTCATGTAAATGAGGTGCGTTGTGATGTAGTGGACGCGATGAGGCGTAGTGCAGTGTGTGTTTAGCTGCAGCCCCACCGAGCAACCTGCAGGACGTCAGCAGCTCAGCCTCAGAACAGGAAAGAGAGGGAGGGTAAATAAATAAGCCCATAAAGGATGCTTTGAGTGAGGCGGGGAGGAGAAGGGGCTCTGGTCAAACAG
This sequence comes from Eutrigla gurnardus, assembly GCF_963514095.1. Taxonomy (NCBI): domain Eukaryota; kingdom Metazoa; phylum Chordata; class Actinopteri; order Perciformes; family Triglidae; genus Eutrigla; species Eutrigla gurnardus. The sequence goes on along the minus strand of NC_139923.1, from coordinate 6,790,383 downwards.
TCCCCAGGCTTGTTGGAGGTTGCTGGCTGCATTGCAGAGAAATAGGGAGCTAGCTGGGGTGTCCAGAGATGGAAGGGGGGAAGAGGAAGGGAGGGGGTTACAGGAGACAGAGAGGGGAGCTGTGGAGGAGAAGCTCAGCAGTGTCAGTCTGCCAGCGAGTCGGGAAAGTGTGACAGAGGAGGAGAAGGATACAGGCTCTGCTGCAAACGGGGGATGCAGAGACGAGTTGGTACTGCAGCACAGGACAGAGGAAGAAGGGAGGAGGGGGAAATAATCTGGGATGATTCGTTGCTGGGGGCAAAGAAGAAATCACACGTGAGGACGAGATTGAGCGCCACACTTGGCCTGCGATCTTCAACCTTCACCTTCACCATCATCACTATGGCCCCATGCTCGTGATGGAAACTAAGAGCACCCGAGGCAGAGACCCCCCTCCTACCTGTAGGCTACAGACGTAAGAATACACCAGCATCAGCTGCTGGCTGACAACCTGTGATCACATCTCAGCTGGGGGGCTTCTTGCCCAGGGTCTGTCCCTGGGAGATAGAGGGAGGTGGTGGTGGAGGAGGAGGAGGAGCAGGCAGCCGGGAGGCTGGCTCAGAGAAGTGGTGGAGGGTGGTGATTTAAGCTGCCTGCTTTATTTTTGGATGTGGGATCTCCTGAATTAAGCAAGCAAGCTGGAATAAAGATGTAGTGTGACCTAGTAGAAGGAGGGGTGCAGAACAAGGAGAGTGCTGTGCTGAGGAGAGGAGAGGAGAGGGCTAGAAGTCCCGGCTCAACGGACGGACCAGGCGGACGGAGATCTGGGGGGAGTCATAAGGGGGAGACAAAGACAGGTCCGCTGGATCAGGAAGGTAAGGCTTTCATTATACTTTGCATTAAGAGTCAATGTCCTTATGATGTAAATCATTGCAACTAAGACAGAAAGGTAAGCCAAATCTGTCTTTTGGTGGTCCACTCTCATCCCTCCCTCTCTCTCTCTCTCTCTCTCTTTATTTTGAGCAATGTCATGTAAAGGTTAGGGAAAGAAAATGAATATTAGTACAAACATGTTCAAGAGGGACAGATCGGAATAGAAACTTTTAGAAAAATTGAAATGAGCTACATTAAAGCTTAATGCAGGACAAAGATCTGAGTGTGTACTGGCTTGTGTGGTGAACGTGTTTGCATTGTGAGGGGGAGAAAATATTTTTTCTGCTTGTGTGAGTGAGTGAGAGTGAGTGAGTGAACTAATCACTTGAATAGCACTAAATTAATTCCACAACTGCTGCTTTAATTGCTGGGGAAAGTAGTAAAATGACTCTGTAATAGCTAAAGAATCAACATTTGTCTGTGTTCCCTGTACATTTTCACTGTGTTTGTGTGTTTGTGCTGCCTGCTGCATATATACTGTATGTGCTGCTTTTTCCCCTCTGTGGAGACGGACCGTGACTGTTAGGAAACAGTTGACAGGAATGCCTCAAAGCGGCAGTTTGAAGGCTACTGCCATTTCCAAAGAAAACGCCGCCCTGTTTGATTTTCCATGGCATCACTGCCATGCTGGACCAGTCTGGTCTGGACCTGGTCTGGACCTGGTCTGGTTGCCTTTTACACCAAGCCTGCTGGTATACCAGAGACATAAAATAGGAGTACAATGGAAATTCTTCAAATCATCGTAACAGTATTCGTCAGAGCAGCAGCCATTTTTATGTGTACCGTTGCCATAGCGACTGTTGTAGCAACAAAGAAGGGCTGTCAAACAATTAAAAATTGTCGAATTAATCACGGTGTAGCTGTGGATTAATCACGATTCATAAATATACCTGAAAAATTCAAACTTTCTCTGTATTGTTGTGGGAATGGAAAGACAAATGACGTCATTGAAGGCATAGGGAATGCACCGATACCACTTTTTTCAGTAGTTTGCAGTAGGGATATTCATAATTAACTGTTTTACCCGTGCTATCAGTTAGACAGTTAGAATAAATATTAGAGATTAAAAAAAATCTATGAGGAGCAGCTTGTCACTTAACGAAAATAGTACTGGTCCACCTTAAAGGTCAGTCCACCTTAAGTGTTCGTGAGCGGGAGCAGCCAGAGTTGTTGCTAACTTCAGGCCTAACCTTCACTCTGGCTGACAGCAAGACACAGGATCTTAGCTTGTGGCTAGTTGTAGCATTTATTCAAATTAACTGCTCTCTCTCTCTCTCTCTCTCTCCCCACCCGACATTCGCTAACATTACATCAGGCTGTAATACATCGGTGGAGACCCTGACAGGTTCTCACAGGCAGACACACTGCTGACAACTTCTCAGTTTAATTAATTGATACCACAGCTGCTGATGATGATTTAACATGTTTGTTCATCAGGTTATTGTTGCAGCTGGGCGGCTTATTAGGCTCCATAGTGAGAGGTTAACGTCACTTTGCTGCAGTTGGATCGGGTATGGTGGTCTTACTATTTTTATGAGGCTGCGTGTTATTGATTGTTCCTCTTTGTTTTTTTATATTCAAATGTCTCATTCAGAGAGCATTAATGCGTTAAAAACAATGTGCCTATACGCGTAATTCCACAAATGAATCTCCTCCTTAGCCTAAGTTAATTTTGACAGCCTTAGTATAAAGTAACCCAACTTATGTCAAGTGTAGGACTCACTGAGGATTTTCAGTGAAGACTATCAGTGCAACATTACAGTAGTGGAATTAGTATCCAAGCTAGCTAACTAGTGGACAGCTGAGTTAGCTAGCTTGCTGGGGCGCTTAGTTAGCCCACATGGTCCGACCCCTGACCATTTGGTGTGCGTCATTCCCTTTCTCTCACCATCCTCTCCGTTAATGAAGGCAACTTTGCATATTGAGGATTATGTCATGTGTTAGTTAACCCTATACCACATGTTCAACGATTGTTAAACTGAGCTTTTCCCCACAAAACATGAATGGAGGGCAGAGGCTTTCAATAGCAGGTACAATTACACGACTGGAATCCAATTTCAGGCATTATTTTGTTGTTGTTGGATTTCATTAGATGTGACCCAGCCACATCACTTCCTTCTTCATGTAATGAGGTCTGTCAAAGAGAAAACGTCAGTGGAGGCACTGAGAGAGCCCTCTAGTGGCATATTACCCTGAAATCACAGAATAAATGTATTCCTCATCACCAGCATAAGGTTTATCCATGTTTCACACCAGAACACTCATATTAAACACATGAAAAGATTTTAATGTTGAGTTTGTTTTAAAAAATCTGTTCTGTTTGCGGCCCATGTCCAACTTCAACCTTGATTCATCTTATTGATGATGTCATGTGAACCTAGCAGGAAGTGAAGCTGTAAATTGGCAGATTAATGGGTGTGATTCATTACATTCTCAGTGTTGTACGTGCAGTGAACATGAACATGTAGAGCCTCTCCTCTCAGCAGTCGTTTCACCTGGACAAACAGACAGGCAGAGTTCTCTTCTTGGGTGATCACCAACCTCCTCAATCCTTCACTGTTACGTCTGTCATCTCTCACTCACCTCCGGTTTACTGCACACGCACACGCACGCACACAAACACACACGCACACACGCACACACACGCGCACACACACCAACACAGCAGCCTGGTCTGTTGTGTTCTTCTGGATATTTCACAAATTAGGTTCAAATGAGTCCACGTAGGGAAGAGGTCTGGGTGGTGGATGACTCAAACAAGACTCAGGGTCTCTGGACTAATATGAGCTATCGTAAAGCTCCGAGTGACCACAGACACAGGAGACAACGTTTGTTTCCTCCATTTTTGATTTGGTAATTACAGGACTCATTCATGTCATTCACACACATGGATAGATGGATGGATGGATGGATGGATTACAGCTGGGCGGAAGGGCTATAACTTATCAAATATCCTGTTTAGTCTTGTTTTTAGGATCAACAGGACATTTTAAAAGGTTGCTTGTCATCTTGCTGCACGGGACACAATTCAAATGTTTACTGTTTATCGAGAACACAAAAGATAGTTAAAAAAGAAAAACGGATCATTTAATTTAATCCATATTGCAATTTGTGCAAACACATTTTTAAGAATGCACTGAACCTCTTGAATGTAGATTGTTCATCACGTTGACCGATGCTACTAACCAGAATAAGACAGCAACAACGGGATGTACTAAAATAATCAGTCCAGCATCAGTACCAGGTGAAGAAAGACAAAATACAAAGGAGATGATTGAGATCTTAGAGAAGCAGGGCTGTCAGTGGAACGTTTTGAGATTATTCTGAAAAACCTCTAAATGACAGCGATGACACAAGGAAACAATGCTTGAGAAGGACATCTTTTGTATGTGTTCCAAAACCTCTATTTACAAAAATCCCCCTTTCTCTGAGCACCTGGATATCACGTAGACCGTTTCTGCTGGATCTCCCATGCAGTGTGTGGATCTGGGAAGACGGTGAGATTCGGTGCCAGGATTTGTTGGGGGGTGGGTGGGTGGGGGTAATGGTTAGGAGGTAATTTCATGAATGAAAGGACAGAGTTGTTCCTGTGTCTCGACCGGTCTCGAGCACCGGCCAAACCCCGGCTGGCCTTTAATTAGAACTATTAACCCAGAGAGAGGCAGGGAGGGAGCGCACCAGAGGGGCTCATGGGAGGAGCGGGATGAAGGAGGGAAGAACAGATGGTGTTCAAAAGTCAGTTCACTTCCAGTGATTGAATGGTGACCAAATCTGAGCGAGATACTCTTTGCCAGACATTGAAGCAGTACTACCTGTTGTTGTAGATCCAGATCTTGTGAGCAGTGATAAATTGTGTACCAATAAAGAATGTATTGATGGGTAAAATGCAAGAAGATGTGAAGTTAGGGATTAAACGGGTAACAATCTGGAAATTTTGGTACCTCTTCTAATATTATAGTCTAACCATTACTGAGCAAGAAGGCTGGTTGATAGTGTGTATGATGTAAAGTAGCCCTAGTAGTAGTGAGGAGTGGTAGTAATTACAGCAGGAGTAGTATAAGCAGCAGATAGAGTAAAATCAGCAGCAATGCTTTGAAGACTCGAATCGAAGCAGAAATAACAGCAATAGCAACAACAATATGTTAAGTATCAGCAGGAGTTTAGTAATGGTACTGGTGGTAGTAGGGTTTAGTAGTACTACAACGACTGCTACACTGGATACCATGTCTCCATGACGACAGTGACTGATGCTGATGTCTCAGCTGGTGAAAGGTTTTACAGAAAAAAACAGGAAATGGCGTTTGGGTCAGTCCTTGAGGGAGTACTCTCTCAGTGATGTGCAGTGGATCTGTGTTGATTCTTAACCTTTACAACTGAATGACAATGTTTAAGTGACATTGCTGTAAATGTCTGAAAGCCTAACAAAACACTTGTAGTTGTATCCCTCTCTCCCAGCCTGCCCCGTGTCTTCTCCCTCTCCTTGAACTTCCAGCCTTTTTTTTAACCTCCACCTCATCTCTGCTCATCTCACTTCACAAATCCCCAACCTGTCCCTGACCATGTTTCTTCTCACTTTCTGGTCCTCCCCTTGACATCCTGTCTCGGGGTCCCCGCTGCCCCCCCTTCTCGTCCACCTCCAGATGCCCTCTCGCTGCAGGAATGCGCTGAACATCGTGATCACCACCCTTTTTGCTGCGGTGGTCCTCTTCACCATCCTGCTGGCCTATGTTACAGGTTAACTTGGGAATTTCAATGATATACACACAAAGAAACATGTACATGAGAATCAAAAGTGATGGTCCTGATGATGATGATGATGATGATGATGATGATGACGACTTTTTGTTTAACCTTGTCTCCACTGTGTTTCTTCCTTATAAAGGCTACCAGTTCATCCACACTGAGCAGCACCACCTCTCCTTCGGCCTCTATGGTGCCTTCCTCTCCCTCCATCTCTTACTACAGAGCCTTTTCGCCTTCCTTGAACACCGGCGGATGAGGAGTCCTGCCCGGCCACAGCACCTCCGGCGCTCTGTGGCCCTCTGCATCGCAGCGTTCCAGGAGGACCCAGACTACCTAAGGAAGTGCCTGCGCAGTGTCCGCCGAATCTCCTTCCCTGGCCTCAAGGTGGTGCTGGTGGTGGACGGGAACCGGCCTGAGGACCGCTACATGATTGACATTTTCCAGGAGGTAATGGGCGGAGCTGACCAGGCTGGCAGTATGGTGTGGAAGGGAAACTACCACAGTGATGGGAGCGGAGGAGGAGGAGTGGGAGGCGGAGGAAAGGGCACCGTGCACATGGAGGAGGCAGCGCGAGTGGCTCGACTGGTCAGAGGCTGCCGCTACTCCTGCATCATGCAGGAGTGGGGAGGGAAAAGAGAGGTCATGTACACTGCCTTTAAAGCACTGGGGGACAGTGTGGATTATGTGCAGGTAAGGGCCACAGACACCGAAATTAGTATGTATGTACTTCTGGATCAACCCAGTCCCACAGCAGCTTGTGAACTAGTGAGGAACCAAAATCTATTGGTTTCATGTACAGGGACAAGAATTGTCCATTTTTCGTATCACTCAGCATGAGCGCAATGCCAATGGAAAGTTAATTAGGTTCCCTTTTCAATTCAATTCAATTCAATTCAATTCAATTTTATTTATATAGCCCAAAATGACACATATGCATCAGAGGGCATTACAATCTGTACAGCGTACGGCATGCTCTGTCCTGGGACGCTCCATCGACTAAGGAGAACTCGCTGAAAAACCCTTTTAACGAGGGAAGAAAGGAAGAAACCTCTGGGAGAACAACAGTGGAGAATCCTCTACCAGGATGGTACAGATGTGTACAGAATAAACAACAGAAATTGCAACATAGTCAATCCATATGGCAGAAACGATCCATGTCATCAGGGCAGTACTGGAAGACAAAATAACTAGTAGAAATGATTACCACTAACATTGGTCTTGGGTACAATGAGCTCTGTAAGATATGATGGTGCCCGACCATGAAGGGCGTTGTAGGTGAGGAGGAGGATTTTAAATTCTGCTCTGGATTTTTACAGGCAAACAGTGCAGAGAAGCTCCTTTTCTTGTCACAACAGAAACTGCAGCGTTCTGGATCAACTGGACAGTCTTGAGCAGCCTGATAACAAGGAATTTAATTTACCTAGTCTAGAAGAACAAATGCATGCAAATGCAACACCATTGTTGTTTTGATGAGCTAGCGCTAATCTTATTTCCAACACTTATTTACATAACACTACCGTCGACGCCAACGTGTTACACATCACGCCCTCTGTGGTTCCACAAACCAGGGTTGCTTCTGTTAAAGGAGACACCATTACGGTGTTAGGCTGCAAATCAACGTTCTTTATAAACGGGGTGATCGCAACATATCGAGGGATCTTCTTTGTGTAAAAACGCCTGGAGAGACAGAGAGAGAGAGAGAGAGAGAGAGAGTGACTTCATCCTCTGCTCAGATGGATTAGATTACTCCACTATATCTTTACATTGCAGTAGTTTTTCACCAAACCTAACAGGCAATGAAGATCCTAAACTTATATTTTAAGTGTCAACTAAAACCTATTGAACATACAAGTCACCTGAAAATCAACATTGGCCTTAATTTATGGACTTATTTCCAATCTAAAACGATGTATGTATGTTGAACAAGAAACTCTGTTGATGGCCAGCTGTTGCATGCCTTCTGTGCCCTTGTTGTGGGTCAAAGGTCATGTCCCCAGCTGACCCAGTTGTGTGTAGTTCGACTGAACCAGCTGGGATCTGTCAGCAGCCTCTCATTTCTCTCAGGGATTGGACCCAGTGCTCTGCAACACCTGCAGCCTACGTTTGAGCAGTGGATGTCTATTTCTGAGTGTGTGTGTGACTCTTAGCTTTATTGTACCCTCTGTGTTTGTTGTGTCCTCTTTCAGGTGTGCGACTCGGACACAGTTCTAGACCCAGCATGCACCATAGAAATGCTGAAGATCCTCGAGGAAGATCCACTTGTGGGAGGGGTCGGGGGAGACGTGCAGGTAAATACAAGACTATGAATGAAGACTAAATGTGTGTTCACGCCAAACATCTGCTGCGCTATTGCATACAAAGTCAATGCAAAGACACGATTAGCCTCAAATTTTTGCTGGGCGGCACAAATAATGCGACGTGAATGTGCGGCATTCAAAACATTTGCATATACACGGAAGTTAAAATACTTTTAACTTGTATGAGATTCGTATGACGCCGTGATGCGAAAGCGTCCTGTGTATAAAATTGTCTAGAAACCAGAAATTGCTGCAGTATTTATGTCTAGACGACAAATTTGATTGCTGATGGAGCAGCTACAATGTTAGCATAGCCTAGCACCCATCAATCCAGACTCCATTCAGAAAACAAGCATTTTTTTTTTTCCAGCTAGAGTGCCGGTCAAGCCTTTTATTGTTTTATTCAGACAGTGTGGAAACAGGGAGAGAGAGAGGGAGAAGACATGTGAGAAACTGATCCCGGGCCGGGAGTTGAACCCAGGACCACCGTTGAGAATGTAGAGTACATGGGGCAGCTGCCCTAACCACTGCGCCACCGGCCGCCCCAGAAAACAAGCATTTTAAAAGTTGTTTGCTTGTTGTCTTGCAGACAAACCTGTCAAAAACGTTTTACTAATCACCATCATTATCTAGTTATTTCATCGTCCTTTGTATCTGTTTATTGTAATGAAATCACAGCTAAACAGTTTTCTTTGGGTTCATCCAGCTGTAAACCAGCTGACCTGTGTCTTACTAGATCCAGTGAATACAGCTTGGTGAAGTTTACCGAGCACCTCTGGATGATGTTATGAACTCAGACAGGACCCCGTTTGGTTTCCCGGCATATCTGGGACTTCACAACTTGTACAAAGCAGTAATAGTGTTTATTTCAGTGTGATGAACCCTTGTTGGTGTCTAAGCAGAGGTAAGCCCCGCCTCCTCTCTGTTGCGTCTAGGACCAGTGATGCTAATTAACACAAATTATCCTGCAGTCAAACTTGCGCGACTAATGCAAGACTTCACTTTTGGTGTGAACACAGCATAAAAACCACCATGGGAGATGACTGATACTCACTAGAACATGTCGTAAAAGTACATTTTCCCTTTTTTCCCTTTGTTGATATCTTCTTCTCTGCACTTTCCCCTCGTCCAGATCCTTAACAAGTACGACTCGTGGATTTCCTTCCTCAGTAGCGTGCGCTACTGGATGGCCTTCAACGTCGAGAGGGCCTGCCAGTCCTACTTCGGATGTGTCCAGTGTATCAGTGGCCCCCTAGGGATGTATAGGAACTCTTTGCTCCAGCACTTCCTGGAACCCTGGTACCACCAGACCTTCCTCGGCTCCAAGTGCAGCTTTGGTGATGACCGTCACCTCACCAATCGGGTGCTCAGCTTCGGCTACAAGACAAAATTCACGGCGCGATCGAAGTGCCAGACGGAGACGCCGACCCAGTATCTCCGTTGGCTCAACCAGCAGACTCGATGGAGTAAGTCGTACTTCCGTGAGTGGCTCTACAACGCCCTGTGGTTCCACAAGCACAGCCTCTGGATGACCTATGAGTCCGTCGTCACCGGTTTCTTCCCTTTCTTCTTGGTTGCCACCGTCATCCATCTCTTCTACCGCGGAAGGCTGTGGAACATTCTGCTCTTCTTATTAACAGTCCAGCTGGTCGGGATGGTAAAGGCCACCTACGCCTGTTTCCTGCGTGGCAGCCTGGTCATGATCTTCATGTCACTCTACTCTCTGCTCTACATGTCCAGCTTGCTCCCTGCCAAAATATTCGCCCTGCTCACCATCAACAAGGCAGGATGGGGCACTTCGGGACGTAGGAAGATCGTGGTCAACTTCATCGGTGCTGTGCCTGTCACGGTGTGGGCCATGGTGCTGCTCGGCGGTGTGGCGTATACAGTCTACTGTGAAACACAGGAGCCATTTAGTGAGACAGAGAAAGCCTTGTTGATAGCAGGGGCGATACTCTACGCTTGCTACTGGCTCATTCTGCTGGTGCTCTACCTGGCGATCGTGGCCAAACGGTGTAACAAGAGGGAAGAGCAGTATCACCTGCCGTATGCCGAGGCGTAACGCTGCTACCAGGGAGAGTGGAAGGAGACTTTTATCGGACCGTGTGAACTTGCTCACGTGATGAGCTGTGAGCCCCGAATACACTCACTGATCTTCATCATTGGTGCTAAAAAGGTGTGAATGTGAAATCTGAGCAGCAGGAATCGAATCCAGCTGGATCCACCGAGCTCAACGGTGCTTCACACTGAAAAACCAAACAAACGGATCCAGTTTATAACGTGTTCATACACTTAATAGTGACATTCTCAGAAGAACATCAGGTAGTTTATTGCTAGAGGTTAGCTGTAAACTGTGACAAAATGGTGCTTTTCATGAATATAAAGCTGAGAAAGGAATTAGACAAACTTCTTACTTACTGGTTGGTCAGTTTTTCATGTCCTTCATTTTGATGAGATAGGATCAAATGTGACATAACTGAGATTCTATAATAAACAGCAGATCAACCTCTATTTCAGAACCGAAGAGGGAACCTCAAATGGATTTAGACATTGGAGGGAACAATAAAGGTGTTCAGACAGAACACAGAGCAAATTATGGAAGTGGTGCATTCGACTACAGATTCACTTGAAATAATTGACTTGGCATGATATGCAAGTTTGCTCTGGGTGGCACAAACTGAACCTGTGAAAGTTGAAAATGTGTCAAAAAAGTGCATTGATCTCTGCGCTTCATTAAAGTAGAGACAATACCAGAAAGAACACGGTGAGATTAGTTCCTAGCCAGCTGCAGGTAACATCGGTTTGTGTTCTGTCTCAACACACCATAGAGCATAGGTTAGGACTTTTAGGAGTCTATCTTGGTACAATACTCACATGCCATGCACTTCCACAGCGTTGTTGGTTGCTGTAATCATTCCTCTTCATACTGGCCGTGAAGTAGTTTTTTTTACAGATTTACCTTTTCAAATCCTATACTGAGCAACAAATGCATTTACAATGTGTACAAATTATCCTGGCTCTGTTCCCTCTTTTCTTGGGGTTGGCAGAGGGCTTTCGATGGTGTTTGGTGCGACCAGTCTGGCTGAGTCGTTGGAAGATTTGGTGGGTGTTGATTGTCTCATGATCCATACATTTATAATAAAATCCTCTTTCTTTCTTTAATACAATAGAAAAAAAAGAAGTAGTGAGGTGTGAGGCAGCAGGACCATAGACCCAATGGTAGACCCAACGGTAGACCCAACGGTAGACCCAACGGTAGACCCGACGGTAGACCCAACGGTAGACTCGGCGGTAGAACCAATGGTAGAACTAACGGTAGAACCAACGGTAGAACTAACGGTAGACCCAACAGTAGAACCAATGGTAGAACCAATGGTAGACCCAACGGTAGAACCAATGGTAGACCCAACAGTAGAACCAATGCTAGACCCAACAGTAGAACCAACGGTAGACCCAACGGTAGAACCAATGGTAGACCCAATGGTAGAACTAACGGTAGACCCAACAGTGCCGCTGGACACCAGCACGTGTAACCAGCCCTTGATTTCTTGTTTGCTTGGAAGCATGGTGGAACTGCAAGTGACAAGTTGAGGCTTTCAGGGGATCACACGTCAATCTTGGTCACCTCGAGACCCTCATATTTCTACTATATATTTCTACATATATTCATCACTATTGATGGTATTTTCCATTATTTTCCATTATGAAGTCTGTCTTTTGTGTTTAGTGAGCAACAGCAAAGGGATACAAAATCCCCCATCTGTTATGCTGTGTTGAATTTCACCAAGCTATATTCACCGGATCAAGCAAGACACTGGCTGGTTTACTACAGCTGGATGAACCTGAAATAAACTATATAGTTGTGATTTTATTGCAATAAACAGATGGAGAAGGATGCTGAAATAACGACATAATGATGGTGATTAGTAAACAGTATGACGTCATGCTTTGTTAGGTCTGTGTGCAAGATGACATGCAAACATTTTTTTAAATAGTTGTTTTCTGAGAGTCTGAGATTGATGGGTGCTATGCTATGCTAATATGGTAGCTGCTCCATCAACACTCAAAAGGTCATCTAGACATGAATACGACAGAGACCTTGTTGTTTGTACCACAGACAGTCACACCGCTTGGTGTGAGCGCAGCGTCACATTTTAGGAAGGTGTTGCTACACAGCCAGTGTGGACAGGATGGAGGATTACAGTGATCCAAAACTCTTCCAACATATAGGCCATACACTATTTGCATATGAATGTCATGGTGTCAGTGTGATAAAGGCAGAGAGTGAGACAGTTTGTGGTTATTCCTCTGCTCTGAGACCAGCTCTCATTTACTTTCATCTGAAGCTGTATTTTGTGGAGCAGCTATGACTTACCAGAACAGACAATCTAAAGTTTCTGATCATGTGACATTTTTTTTGTTTTTGGTGTTTGCTATTTTTGTGCACAAGTAACTTATTGTTGTACGTTGTGGTCCATTCCCAGTTTACAGTGACCAGTGGGTCGTACGTTCATCCAGCGATTCAGAGATTTTTTATATGGTCACTTTTATACATTGCGAAGGTGCCAAATTATGTAACAAGTAAAGTTTTACAACCGGACATTATGCTCTTAACTTTTGGCATTTGTGTCCTTTTACACAAGATGTAGCCTTTGTTTATTCGTTCCATCAACATCGCAAAGACTGAAGACCAAAGAGATTTCTTCCGAAGTGAGAGACGTGAGAACTTTGCTGTTTTTTTCCCTTCGTATTGCAAATGTTACATGATTTCGTATCAGACAGATTCAGTTTCAAAGGTATGTTTGTCTGATCGTCAATGTGAGCACCATCAGCATCTTGTGCCTACGCTGAGAAATGTCGTTTTGCTCTGTGCCATTTAAGTTATGTTTGTTTTTGGTGGGCTGCATAGGTTTAAACTTGAATGTACAAGTAGGACACATAGATAAAACTGACATTTATTACGTTTGTAAGCTCAATTTGCCTTTCCAGCAGTCAACCAGCAATGCCAGAGGTCGTGGTTCTTGACCTCTGCAGCTTCTGTCTCTGGGCATGACAAGATACTCGAATTTTCCTAAGTCATTTAAAATGCTTCCTGTTTTAGACACAATCATTCCATTTATACCAAATAGAGAATTTCTCCATGATTTATATCACTACATTAACATTTCCCAATGCTATTTTGTTCACTGTATTCTATACTCACTTAAAAAAAGAGAAATACATTTTTAGATGTTTGGATTAGAGCCTCAATGTTTAGAATTTAGTATGTAATACTAAATCATGTTACACACATGCACACAAATGCAAAACTTCTTTCATTGTGATTTCCCTTGTGTCCTTGGACGTAAACTGATAATCGAAATGTAACAGCAGCTGCTCAAATTGAATTTGAATCAGCGTTGTTCTCCTTTGCCCAGAAGCTAAAGAGTGCAGACCTCGGGTTTAAGTGACTGGCATTCCTTGGCAATGTGTTTCATTTCACAGAAAGGAGACACTCCGAAACAAGATACTGGATAATAAAGAATTGTTTTTAGCAGACATATGAAGCAGTTTTCTTTTTATACCCAAATATGTAATGGAGGGAAGTTTATGCATAAGTCTGATGAAAGGAAAATAACAGAACAAGGTTTTTTTTTGTTTGTTTTACATTTTGCTTCATTCAATATTTGCTGTGAAGATTCCCACAAGAAGTACAGGGAGAGTCGGGAAATGACACCCAACAAAGGTCCCCTTGCTAGAATCGAAAAAGTCACCAGTTAGTTCTACTCAGAACACGCCATCTTAGAACATACTGACTATGTTTTCATGACGTTTTTGTGGGTATATTGGTCCCCAGAGGATCATTTCACACCGAGCAACACCTTAAATAACAAAACTGCATTGTGAATTAAGTTTCGAGGGAAACAGATTTTCTTAAGGATTGTGTTTGCTCTTGATGTTTTACAAACATTTAGTTTCAAATGATTCAGCAGAAGTCCATGTCGGGAGGAGGTCTGGGTGTTGGTGACCGATTTTCGCATTCTGTGTGAACCAAGCATCTTTCTTAACTAACCAAGAACTTTTGCTGCCTTTTTGTTTTGTTTTATATTTCTTTATGATTTTAAGCCAAACAATGATTTTTTTACTAGACCTAACCAAGTTGTTTTGTTGCTAATTCAAAACCGCAACGACACAGCCTTCAAATGCAGTTTGGGCTGTCGAAGGACACTTGGATATAAGGACTGGACGCGTCTGGGATTGAACAGCCAAACTTCCAATTACAGTTTTTTTCAGTCGCTAACAAGCGTTTGTCCAACCAGTTGTCACATTTTCAAAACTCTAAACACAATAAGCACAGCATCGGTCTTCTGTGGCCATACCATTCACACATTTCATGTCGTTTTCACACAATATGCAGTCAGTGAACACACGTCCACAATGCTTACATTTTCTTAACAGACAAGCTATACCTCCCAACAAAATTATGGATTGTTTTTGTATTATTTACGAATGTTAACACACAACATCCCACAATAGCAAAAACAATATTCCAAACCTTAGATACAGTATTAAAACCTGATTCTGCAATGATATCAGTTCAAAACAATATATCTCAGCTGATAATAAACAAACAATTGAATAATTGACACACAGCTGATTTATGTTGGCTAAATTGGGCTGGTTTAGACTCAGTGGCAGGGGCTATTTTTTCTATTACACTGACACCTATACAGTGAAAGGAGGACTTTGAGGAGTGATATTTTCGGAACCAGAAACAGAAAAAGACAAACGTTTTATCTGGGCCTTTTTGCTGTTGTTTTTTTGTTCAGAATGTTCTTGTGTGTTTCATGGATATTTTGTTCAATGTAAGCAATACTGTAAAACTTTTTCTGTTCTATCATACTGTAAACAGTATTTCTACTGTATCTCCTGTAGTAAAAAGTAAAGAAAAAAACTGATTTGCTTTTTACTGGAATGCTTTTGAATGTGAACATTACATGTAGACATACAGTTCCCAACCAAGAAATGTAGTGTAAAAACGGTGGATTGCATGTTTTGCATGCGAATACCGAAACATAAAAGTCTATGCAGTTTTTGTAATGTCAACAATAGCCAGTATTTTGAAACCTGGTGTACTTTGATTGACTGCATGTACCTTGTGAAGTAAAAACAAGTGTTATTCTTTGACAGAATAATTTCATTTTGAGTCAGATTTCCAGTGTTTTGGTTTAAGCAAGTGTGTGCAGAGAAAGATGTGTTCTATTTTGAAATCTGAAGTATGGGTAAGTGCTTGTTAGCGATTGAAAAAAAACTGTAAGCTGAGATAGGAGAGCAAAGAGCAAAGAATATCCATGTGCCTTCAATGACCTAACAGTTCTATCTGTTATATCATGATTCTTGCCTCGGAGCATATTCTTTTCTTCGTATCTGCCTGTTATTTTAGGTGAATGCAAAAGGTGCTACGGTTTTCATAGATATCTCTCTGTGTTGGTTCACACAAAGGAAGTCAACAGGTCCTGCGAAAACAGACTGTAGAGCAAATACATAGATAGCTATTTCCTCAACATGAACCACATTTATGAAGAGGGGATGCCCATTACAGTTTTTTTCAATCGCTAACAAGCACTTACCCATACTTTTTCTAAACTCTTAACACAGACTCACACCTACAAAACACAATTGGCTAAATGGATACTTTTCTTCTCAAAAACACATTTTGTTAAATATATACTAACTCTTCATTTCAAAATAGAACACATCTTTCTCTGCAGACACGAACTTTACCAAAACACTGGAAATCTGACTCAAAATGAAATTATTCTGTCAAAGAATAACACTTGTTTTTACTTCACAAGGTACATGCAGTCAATCAAAGTACACCAGGTTTCAAAATACTGGCTATTGTTGACATTACAAAAACTGCATAGACTTTTATGTTTCGGTTTTACAGGTATTTGCATGCAAAACATGCAATCCACCGTTTTTACACTACATTTCTTGGTTGGTTGTATGTTGTAATGTTCACATTCAAAAGCATTCCAGTAAAAAGCAAATCAGTTTTTTTCCTTTACTTTTTACTACAGGAGATACAGTAGAAATACTGTTAACAGTATGATAGAACAGAAAAAGTTTTACAGTATTGCTTACATTGAACAAAATATCCATGAAACACACAAGAGCATTCTGAACAAAAAAACAGCCCAGATAAAAAGTTTGTCTTTTTCTGTTTCCGAAAACATCACTCCTCAAAGTCCTCCTTTCACTGTATAAGTGTCAGTGTAATAGAAAAAATAGTCTAAACCAGCCCAATTTAGCCAACATAAATCAGCTGTGTGTCAATTATTCAATTGTTTGTTTATTATCAGCTGAGATATATTGTTTTTGAACTGAGGTTTTTTTTTGTGAGGTTCTTTGTGTAGTTAAACAGAGGTTTTAATACTGTATCTAAGGTTTGGAATATTGTTTTTGCTATTGTGGGATGTTGTGTGTTAACATTCGTATATAATACAAAAACAATCCATAATTTTGTTGGGAGGTATAGCTTGTCTGCAGTGTTGGGCAAGTTACTTCAAAAGTGTAATGCATTATTTATTACTTGTTACTGTCATTTCAAAGTAATTAGTTACATTACAATATTACTGTCTTTGAATTGTAAGGCATTACACTACTTTTGCATTACTTTTGCATTACTTTTCGCCAAAATAAAAGGAAATATGGATTTTTTGTTCTCAATAGATCTTCTTGTGTTCAATGCAGCTCATTACACAGCAGGATGGGATGTTTTTCGCTTTTCGGAAAATGACTCGTATCCCGTTATTCGTTTTAAAAACGGAAAACGAGAAACGCAAAACGACTCGTTAACTGATATTAGATATTGTGTTCATGAATGGGATTCGGGGATGAAATAACAGTGCCATTTTTCATTCCAGATTTGCCGTACGTCTTTTTTAATGACCCGGAAGGCGCTGTGTTATGCTGTGAAATTACCTGAAAGCCTACCTGAGACATTTAGGGGAGCTCTAAAACACTGTTCATAAACGCTCTGACAGCATCTGACGCTCGCGTTTTGAAGTAAACCTACTGTTTTAAACACGCACCAAAAGCGTTATGACGCGGATAAAAGCGGTTCAAAACCGACGGGGAGAATCGGAGCCTCCGCCTCTTCGCCGCCGCCCCTCAGCTGTTGATCCTCGGTGTGCCGGGTCGGCTGCGCTCTGACCCGCTCCGTGAGTCGGTGTCCAGCTCATGGAGCCTGCTAAGAACAGCGATTAATTAAAGGAGTCATAACCTGGTTTTATACGTATCCAGCCCCCCTTGGATCGCTTTGGATCAATTCGTAAAACTTATTAGAAAAAAAAAAAAAAAATTTAATCAAACATTGAGCTTGTTCTGACCCTTTTTCGTACCGCGATTTTATCACGCGAGATTACGCGCGAGGTTTTGACTGGTCCGGATCTGCATTGTATAATATGTAATGAGGCGCGCGTTGATTCGCCGCAGGAAGGACAGAGCCGGGGGGGGGCTTGCCTGCATGCAGACTCCAAAACATAAACAGCCCCCTGTCATGGCGCACACACTAAATGACGAACCTTACGGAATTCAGGCATTTATGTACGAACCAGGGTCGGAACCCGAACCGGAGAGTGAAGAGCCAGAGACGGTTGAAGAGACACGTTTACAGCAGGACGTCAGGTAGCGGACGGGGGGGGGGGGTTGGGTGGTGAAAGAGGGGTGGGCTTATGCAAGTAGCCTCCATGGTGACGTCACCGTAGGCGCAGAATCAAAATCTCGTGCTTTAGGAATGCACACCCTTGTGTGCTATTCCTGTTCGGAAAAAGAGCAGAAGCGAAAAAAACGGCGCCACTTTCAAACTCCAGCCTTTCAGGCAAGTTTCAACTGAGGTCAAACACAGATATGCATGTTTTAACAAGAGAAATTGCGATTTCCTGGTGATGACTCCTTTAACATAGTGTAGCGTTACACGGACCGGCTTTCACACTTTTGGCAAATTTGTATAAAAACAACACACCAATTGATTTCGGGTTTAAAATGCATTGTAACGCACGTTACTGAGAATTGTACCGAGTAAAATATTACCAATTTTTTTTTTTTGATGCCTTACATTACCGCGTTACAGCAAAACGTAATGCATTACAGCAAGGCATTACTTTTGTAATGCGTTACTCCCAACACTGCTTGTCTGTTAAGAAAATGTAAGCATTGTGGACGACTGCATATTGTGTGAAAACGACATGAAATGTGTGAATGGTATGGCCACAGAAGACCGATGCTGTGCTAATTGTGTTTAGAGTTTTGAAAATGTGACAACTGGTTGGACAAACGCTTGTTAGCGACTGAAAAAAACTGTAAAATATGTCATCTTGCCTACAAAATGTTGATCAAATCCATGTACAGTTGCAGGATCATCTTCTTAAAACACAAATAAAACAGCATTCATTTCCAAACGCAACACTGAAGCCTTAAGGTTAAAGATTTAAACCACACGTTCACAGAACGTCTCAGTCCTTCTTTTCCCTGCAGAGGACATTCTGATGTCGGCTGCTGACAGGAAGCACTTTAGTTTTTCTGTGAACGTGTGGTTAAAACCTTTATGTGATATATTTCTAGCTACTAGCTAAAACTAGTAACTAGCTAATAAAAAGTGAAATCCCCCATAAAAGTATTTTTCACCAGGCTGCTTTTTGTTGTTTAGTATTATTAACATTTATTTGTTGTCAGTATTTAGTCAGGTATTATAGTTAGGCAGTTAGGGTTAAACAAGTGTTGTGAAAACAAGTGTTATTCTTTGATAGAATAATTTCATTTTGAGTCAGATTTCCAGTGTTTTGGTAAAGTTAGTGTTACCAAATTGTGTTAAAAAATACGCGCAGAGGGCAACGACTCGCGCAGATAAAGTGAAGAAAAAAATCTGCGGGCCGCACTAACCAAGCTTTGATTTCAGGTAGGGGGCCACAAAATATCGTTCCAGGGGCCGCAATTGGCCCACGGGCCGCAAGTTTGAGACCCCTGTTCTAGACTTTCTTTATCTTTCTTTTTTCTCTTTCTCTTGCTTGCCCTTCTTTCCTTTCCTCCTCTCCCTACTTGCTCCCATTTACTCCCCCCTTCACCACTCTTATTCTTCTCCTCTTCATCCCAACTGTTGTGGCTGTCTCCTTCCATCTCTTTTCTCTCTTTCGCACCCGCTTACAGAAAGCAGCGCTAGGGTACCGCTACCGTACCTACGGTATACAGGCCGTTGGCCGATGCAGAAGTTGAGTTTATCTAGCAAGGTCTGCTGTATACTCAGAAATTCTTGCCAATGCAGTATACATCTGGGAATGTAGAACAGTGAAGTGTATAGGAAATAGTAAAGTAGTAGTTTTTTGTGTAGTTAGATAATTTGTTGCCAATTAACCTAACTAAACTGTGGGGAAACGGGAGCACCTGGGGTAAACCCAAACATGGGGAGACCATGAAACCCACACTGTTTGTTCTGACCTGAACCAGAACCTGGCTGCTAATCATTCATGGTCTCCTGAAAGAAGGAAATGGAAAAACAAAACAACATTTAAAGAAGACAAAGAGAAAAGGAGGGAATGTAGAAGAGTGAAGTGTATAGGAAATAGGAAAGTTGTAGTTTTTTTTGTGTAGTTAGATCATTTGTTGCCAATTAACCCAACTAAACTGGGGAAACCGTAGCACACGGAGAAAACCCAAACATGAGGAGACCATGAAACCCACACTGTTTGTTCTGACCTGAACCAGAACCTGGCTGCTAATCATTCATGGTCTCCTGAAAGAAGGAAATAGAAAAACAAGACAGCATTTAAAGACAGAGAGAAAAAGAGGGAATTTTTTTTTGTGTGTAGTTAGATCATTTGTTGCCAATTAACCTAACTAAACTGGGGAAACCGTAGCACACGGAGAAAACCCAAACATGAGAAGACCATGAAACCCATACTGTTTGTTCTGACCTGAACCAGAACCTGGCTGCTAATCATTCATGGTCTCCTGAAAGAAGGAAATAGAAAAACAAGACAGCATTTAAAGACAGAGAGAAAAAGAGGGATTTTTTTTTTGTGTGTAGTTAGATCATTTGTTGCCAATTAACCTAACTAAACTGGGGAAACCGTAGCACACGGAGAAAACCCAAACATGAGAAGACCATGAAACCCATACTGTTTGTTCTGACCTGAACCAGAACCTGGCTGCTAATCATTCATGGTCTCCTGAAAGAAGGAAATAGAAGAACAAGACAACATTTAAAGACAGAGAGAAAAAGAGGGAATGTTTTTTTGTGTGTAGTTTGATCATTTGTTGCCAATTAACCAAACTAAACTGGGGAAACCGGAGCCCACGGAGAAACCCCATTCATACAGAGAGCATGGATCTCATTTAAGGCGTCTAGGGAATCAGCTTGATGGGCCGCCTTGACCCCTTCATGTTCTGGGGTAGCAATGTGGAAAATCTGGACTTTATCTCCCCATTCGTGGGCTGGTCTTTCAACGCCACTTTTATCCTCGGGGGTGCACCTCTGTTGGAAATCGGTGGGAACTTGGTTGGATGCAGATCAACCATAGAGTGGTGGATGCTGGACGCCTGCACTGCTGCAGAGGGACGAGTGCCCAATCTGGGCAATGACAGGTCAGCGGCAGAACCATTTCTCTTGGTGGTGTCTGGTCGTGGAGTCTGGTCTTTCATGACCGGCAATTTTTCGGCCACAGCCTCAGTTTGCATCTGGCGATTTCTCACCACTTTTGCTTTGCTGTCTTTATTCACCTTCTCCCAATTGTCCACCAAAGTCAGATTTTTTCCCACGTCCTCCGCATACTGTTTCTGGTCTTTCATGACCATCAATTTTTCGGCCACGGCCTCAGTTTGCGTCTGGCGATTCCTCACCACTTGTGATTTTCTGTCTTTGATCACCTTCTCCCAATTGTCCACCAAAGTCAGATTTTTTCCCACGTCCTCCGTATACTGTTTCTGGTCTTTCATGACCATCAATTTTTCGGCCACGGCCTCAGTTTGCGTCTGGCGATTCCTCACCACTTGTGATTTTCTGTCTTTGATCACCTTCTCCCAATTGTCCACCAAAGTCAGATTTTTTCCCACGTCCTCAGCATACTGTTTCTGGTCTTTCATGACCATCAATTTTTCAGCCACGGCCTCAGTTTGCGTCTGGCGATTTCTCACCACTTTTGCTTTGCTGTCTTTGATCACCTTCTCCCAATTGTCCACCAAAGTCAGATTTTTTCCCACGTCCTCCGCATACTGTTTCTGGTCTTTCATGACCATCAATTTTTCAGCCACGGCCTCAGTTTGCGTCTGGCGATTCCTCACCACTTGTGCTTTGCTGTCTTTGATCACCTTCTCCCAATTGTCCACCAAAGTCAGATTTTTTCCCACGTCCTCCGCATACTGTTTCTGGTCTTTCATGACTGTCAATTTCTCGGCCACGGCCTCAGTTTGCATCTGGCGATTTCTCAGCACTTGTGCTTTGCCGTCTTTATTTATCTTCTCCCATTTGTTCTCGAAAATCAGAGTTTTTCCCTCGTCCTCCGCATACTGTTTCTGGTCTTTCATGACCATCAATTTTTCAGCCACGGCCTCAGTTTGCGTCTGACGATTCCTCACCACTTGTGCTTTGCTGTCTTTGATCACCTTCTCCCAATTGTCCACCAAAGTCAGATTTGTTCCCACGTCCTCCGCATACTGTTTCTGGTCTTTCATGACCATCAATTTTTCAGCCACGGCCTCAGTTTGCGTCTGGCGATTCCTCACCACTTGTGCTTTGCTGTCTTTGATCACCTTCTCCCAATTGTCCACCAAAGTCAGATTTTTTCCCACGTCCTCCGCATACTGTTTCTGGTCTTTCATGACCATCAATTTTTCAGCCACGGCCTCAGTTTGCTTCTGGCGATTCCTCACCACTTGTGCTTTGCTGTCTTTGATCACCTTCTCCCAATTGTCCACCAAAGTCAGATTTTTTCCCACGTCCTCCGCATACTGTTTCTGGTCTTTCATGACCATCAATTTTTCAGCCACGGCCTCAGTTTGCGTCTGGCGATTCCTCACCACTTGTGCTTTGCTGTCTTTGATCACCTTCTCCCAATTGTCCACCAAAGTCAGATTTTTTCCCACGTCCTCCGCATACCGTTTCTGGTCTGTTATGACCGGCAATTTTTTGGCCACGGCCTCAGTTTTCATCTGGCGATTTCTCACCACTTGTGCTTTGCTGTCTTTGATCATCTTCTCCCAATTGTCCACCAAAGTCAGATTTTTTCCCACGTCCTCCGCATACCGTTTCTGGTCTGTTATGACTGGCAAATTTTTGCAGAGGCCCTGGAGTATGACTTCCTCTTTCTTCAGTGCTTGTTTCTCTGCCTCTCTCTGCTGTTCCTTCTCCTTCGTTTGTTGAATGTGAAATTGGGCCACAGCCTGTTTATCCAGCTTTCTCTGAGCAGCTTTCTTCTGCTTCTGTTTCACCTGTCTGGAATTCTCCTGATCCACAAGTACATTCTGGAGGGCACTGTTGAATTGTCTGACCTCGCTAGGCTGTTGATACCTCATTGCCTCGAGTCTGTGATGCACTCCCTGTCTGTCCTGTTCACCTGAGGTGGTGTTGTGTTGGGCATGACCATATGCCTGGTCAATGCCTTCCCAGTTTGCTCCAAAGCTTGGGGGCTTCATCTGGAGCTTTGAGTATTTGAACAGGTCTCTCTTGTAAATGAGACCCTGGGTCTCAATGAGATTTTACCTGTATAAATAAAGGTTAATAAAAAAAATAAAATAAAAGAATGTGTAAGACTGAAACAATTTTTTGTACCTTTGGCGTTGGAGCCTAGAAAAGTTGTGCCTCTCTGGTGAAGCCTTCAAGGAAATTGAAGAATTGCTGTTGATATCAGCTGTAACGTTTTATTTATAGATTTTCTTTGTGACATCACTGATCACTTGGCTTTGATGGCTTTGATGGCTTTGATCCATAAACATTCTACTAAGGGTAACTAGGCAACACCCGCCCCCCCGCCCCCCCCCCCCCCCCCATACACACACACACACACACTCCACTTCCCCCCTCCTTAGTCCTTGGTTACCGTTGCTATGCACTTCTGGAATTCTGACCTTGTGAACTACTGACTTTGCACACGGGTGATATCATAGAGATTTTATCAACCACAATGTTAATTTATGGATGGATGGAATAGACCAGATCAAGGGTGTTGCTGTTTGTCCACTAGATGGAATCCAAAGCTTTTCTTAAAAGAAAACCCTTTAGAGGGACCACCAGCTCCACATTATATTGGAACTATTTCACTTTGGAGTGTTTTCTTTGGAACCTATATTTACACACAAAAGGGTGTGGAGGGTAGACATCCATTTAACAATGCAATGGATCAATTGCTTACCTGTTTTCAAGCTTTTTAATATACTTGAACAGAAATTGCTGCTATGTGAACCTCTTGAGCATTACAGAACTTACAGAAGTTGTTTTTTTTAACCATTATTTTCTTTATTCTTCTTATATATCTTTATTTAATCAGAACCTGTTAAATAAGTAGTAGTAAGTAAGTAGTTGGCGATTTGATTCAAGGACAATTTTCTTTTTTTGTAACGATTCGATTCGATTCTGTAATCCACGATTCGATTCAGTAACTTCCATCCATCCATTGTCTACCGCTTATCCTGTATTCAGGGTCGCCGATCCAGGCTGTCATTGGGCGAAGGTAGGGTACACCCTGGACAGGTCGCCAGTCGATCGCAGGGCCGATATGTAGAGACAAACAACCATTCACTCTCACATTCACACCTACGGGCAATTTAGTGTCATCAATCAACCTATCCCCATCCTGCATGTCTGGAGGACTGTGGGAGGAAGCTGGAGAACCCGGAGAGAACCCACGCTTACACAGGGAGAACATGCAAACTCCACACAGAAGGAACCCCTCTTCTGTGCCTTTAGATGTGAATATGTTATGCCAGAAATCCTCTCCGTTACGTATCAAACAAGGACCAATTACAATCGAGATTTCACTGGACATTTGCGCAGCTGCCAACGCCATCACGCCAGCTACGACCGTTAACGACGAATTCACAGCACATTTCAAACTTATCATGACAGCCGCCGGTATTTCCGAGCTGAGGAACTTCTCCAAACTGGATTTTATTTTAAAAAAATAAATAAAAATCATCGATAGAGGGAGGCCTACGCCAGCGTTGGACGGCCTACAGCAGCATAAGGGACAACAATTTGTCCGATTAAACTCATTTGGTCGCTGTGTAATAATTAAAGGGATAGTTCGGAATTTTGGACATAAGACCTATTTTCAAACTCAGCCGGTGTGTTCACGATGTCTGGAGAGGTTTTCAAGAAATTTCATTCAGTTCTTCTAGTTGCCGAGTTCGCTTGTGCTATGGCTAGCGCAAGTCAATCGTTATAGTTAGCATGGCATTAAAAACACTCATACCAACTCCAAAGTGCACCCAAGGCAAATCAATTAAAACACTAGACTGTCGATGTACATATCTGTGTTAGAATAATATTTGAAACAAAACTAACCTTGCATCGCATGAATCATCCATTTTTTGAGTGACTAGCTTCTCAGCAGCAGTGGAATTTTACTTTGCTCCGTCGGACTCAAAACTCTAAGGCGCTGCTCGGAATCCAGCTGGTAAATACACACCTGAACACCGCCGATTTGTCGGCCCTTAAGCCCCCAAGGCTGTCTGAAAAGCCCTCGGAGCTCACTCAAACACCGGGCAGTCCACGGCCCAGCCAACCCACAATTACGTACTGCAAACCCGAACCTCTGCTCGTCCGGAGAACCGTAAACACTCGGACTCGTTGCTGGGGATTCCCGCCTGGCACCACCAGTCTCCGTTTGTTCGGTCCCGGTTCTCAGCTCCAGTGGGGGCTATCTCGGTCTCCACAGACGCTTGTTCACGTTCTGCCCTTTGAGCATCCCTCTTGCGCAATTCTTCCTCTGTATATTCAGACTCGTACAGGTACGGTTGGGTTTGGGTGGAAAAAAACTCCTCATCATTCCAATTTAATTCAATTCAATTTTATTTATAGTGTCAAATCACAACAGAAGTCATCTCAGGACACTTAACACATTGAGCAGGACTAGAATACGCTCAAAAGTAAAGAGTCAACACAATTTCCCAACATCACCCAGGAGCGTTACAGTGACAGTGGCGAGAAAAAACTGCCTTAATAGGCTTTTAGGCAGAAATCTCGTGCAGCCCAGGCCCTTGGGTTCCAACGGCATTTGGTGTCCCAACCACGTCGCCGTAGACCAAAAAGCAGGAGTAGTTGAGCAGTCACACAGCGGGCAGGTGGAGCTACAATGTGGTGTTTCCAGCTTCAGGCCAGTTAGCAGTCTGCATCAGTGAGGACCTCAGTGGACTCTGCTGGACCAGAAAGCATAGCCAGACTCCCAGGAGTGATCCCGGGAGTAGTAAAGATAGTGACAGTAGAAATGTTGATTTTAGTCAATTACTTTAATTAAAAATACTGGCGGTAAGAGGCAAACAAGACCACAACATCAGTGCAGTCCGGATCAGGTTCCACCACGGTCCAGGGAGACCTGCTAGGCAAGAGAGCACAGGGACTCCGGGGGAACATACACAGTGAGAGAGCGCGAGAGAGAGAGAGAGAGCGCGAGAGAGAGAGAGAGAGAGAGAGAGAGAGAGAGAGAGAGAGAGAGAGAGGCTCAGTGTGTCACTATAATCCCCCAGCAGTCTAGGCCTATAGCAGCTTAACCAAGACCCTAGCTATAAGCTAGTGTCAAAGAGAAAGGTTTTAAGCCTACTTTTAAATAACAGTGTCTGCCTCACAAACCAGAACCGGAAGACGGTTCCACAGAAGAGGAGCTTGATGGCTGAAAGCTCTGGCCCCTGTTCTAATTTTGGAGACTTTAGGAACTACAAGTAACCCTTTATTCTGAGAGTGTAGTGCTCTATGAGGACAGTAGGGTTTAATGAGCTCTTTAAGATATGATGGTGCCAGTCCATTAAGAGCCTTGTAAGTGAGGAGAAGGATTTTAAATTCTATTCTGGATTTTACTGGGAGCCAGTGCAGAGAAGCAAATACAGGAGAAATATGATCCCTTCTTCTGGTTTTAGTCAGAACACGAGCTGCAGCATTCTGGACCAGCTGGAGAGATTTAAGAGATTTATTAGAGCAGCCTGATAATAAAGAATTACAATAGTCCAGCCTTGAGGTCACAAATGCATGGACGAGTTTTTCTGCATCTTTTTGAGACAGCATTGGCCTAATTTTAGTAATGTTACACAGGTGAAAGTAGGCTGTCCTTGTAATTTGTTTAATATGCGAGTCAAAGGACAGGTCCTGATCAAAGATAACTCCAAGGTTTCTTACAGTAGCATTTGAGGCGATGGCAATCCCATCAATAGTCCCTATATCTTTAGACAGCGAGCTTCGGAGGAGTTTAGGCCCAAGTACAATAACTTCCGTTTTATCAGAGTTTAACATCAGGAAATTGCAGGTCATCCAGGATTTTATGTCATCAACACATGCCTGGAGTTTAACTAGCTGATTGGTTTCTTCAGGCTTGATCGATAGATATAACTGAGTATCATCAGCATAATAATGGAAGTTTATAGAGTGTCCTCTAATAATGTTGCCTAAAGGAAGCATATATAAGTTGAAAAGAATTGGTCCGAGCACAGAACCTTGAGGAACACCGTATTTAACTTCAGTGTGCCTGGAGGATTTTTCATTGACATGCACAAACTGAGATCGATTGGATAAATAGGACTTTAACCAGCTTAATGCGATTCCTTTGATGCCAATTAATTTTTCCAGTCTACATATAAGAATGTCATGGTTAATGGTATCAAATGCAGCACTAAGAGCAGAACAAGTACAGAAACCAGTCCTTTGTCAGAAGCAATAAGAAGGTCATTTGTCATTTTCACCAGAGCTGTCTCTGTACTATGATGTACTCTAAATCCTGACTGGAAGTCCTCAAGTAGACTGTTATTGTTGAGAAAGTCACACAGCTGATTGGTGACTACTTTCTCAAGGATCTTAGAGAGAAAAGGAAGATTTGATATTGGTCTGTAGTTTGATAAAACCCCTGGATCTAGAGTAGGCTTCTTAAGAAGAGGTTTAATTACAGGTACTTTAAATGACTGTGGCACATAGCCTGTTAATAAAGACACATTGATCATATCTAATAGCGATGCGCTAACTAAGGGTAAGACTATTATATATTATATAAAACTATTATAGAACCGGTAACTTATAAGTGCTAGGTGATATCAGTCCACCGCTGCCATAGCCTACTAGGAAGTATGACACGCTGCTGCTGCTGAGACATAAATCCTTAAAAATGCAAGGTTGGTTTTATTTCAAACATTCTATGAACACAGATATGTACATCGATAGTCTGCCGTTAAAATTGATTTGCCTCGGGTGCACTGTGGAGTCGGTATGAGTGTTTTTAATGCCATGCTAACTAGAACGATTGACTTGCGCTAGCCATAGCACAAGCGAACTCAAGAAGTACAACTAGAAGAACTGAATTAAATTTCTTGAAAACGTCTCCGGACATCTCGAACACACCGGCTGAGTTGGAAAATAGGTCTTATGTCCAAAATTCTGAACTATCCCTTTAAGGATAAAGATGGTTGCATTCTGATGCTGGACATGCTTTGACTATTTTTATTGAGTTTATGGAGTTTCTGTACGGAGCAGTGTGTGAAGTCTTTAATTTTGAAGGCTGATAAAACTTGTCCCCCTATCATCCTGATGGGAAATAGCTTGATTTCGACCGTGCGTGCCTGTGTGCATGTATCCTTGACTGCAGACCCGCAGACCTCAATGGCCCAACTCATTTAATACGGTGTCCGAGGAAGGACAAGAAGTGATAAACCTGCGCGCAGATTGTTGAGTGCGTACTGCGTAGAGTGCATACCGGGTACGCAGCGGAACCATGGTTCACCAAACCATAATGAATGTACCTTAATCATTATTTAAATGGTGAAAAAAGTTATATATTTTAATGTGTGTTTATCATAATCAAATGTAACCTGAGATACTTTCTTACTAAATTAAAAGGATCACAAATATTTATTTTTTTTTATTATTATTTAACAACAAAAAACAAACAAACATTAACATAAAACAAGCAGGCAAACATCAAAATGTTAATGAAATACTAAAGTGATTAATGGTGATCATAATGACAAAGATGATAATAATGTTAATTATAATAATAATAATAATGGCAAGAATTATGATGTTGATAATGAAAATAATAATGACAATAATGATATTAATGATGATAATGATAATATAATAATGATGATAATAATACTAATAACACCAATAATTATAACAATAATAACAAAACAACAACAACAAAACTAGAGAATGCAATTTCTCCGAAATTGCAGTGTGAATGATGAGTGCTGAATAGCTGACGCTACGCTGCAATGATGATTTGAATGTGTATGAAGAAGTTAAATTAGGATGAATAGTTGAAAAAGTCGGAATGGGTTGAATTAGTATGAATGTGTGTATGAAGAAGGTAAAGTAGTTTGAATAGTTGGAAAAGTGTGAATATGTTGAATTAGTATGAATGTCTTTGAACAGTTGAATAATAATGTAGGGTTTTCTAAAAATAGGGTTTTCTAAAAATGTGTAAAAACATTCATTTTTATTTTACTGTTTTATAATATAAGTGATGGTAAAAACATGCAGCCTATCCCTTTATACTGTTTTTCGAACACGGAGTGGAGTAGGACTTCATTTCCCAGAATCCCCTGTTACCCGTTTTGCAATACTTTTGTTTAAATTAATACTGTTCATGTATTAATTATGTAATTCATGTATTATATTGTTTAAAAATATTCTATGGCCTTTAAAACTGATTAAGGTTTAGTTTTCCTGTTTAAAACTATTGTTTATTTCCGCGGGAGGAACTCTCTAGAAGTTATCCGGGACAGAGCCGAACGGCTGTGTTTTTCCTCGGCAGAGAAAGAAGTCAATAGGCAAATTCGACTTGATGTAGCCGCCTGCAGCGCGCTACCTAACGTGATGTATTGTGGGTTGAAAGTGATGCATGATGGCTAGAATTGTGTCCGACTTAGCAGCCGACTGCAAAGACGTCACAGGGTCGCGACCATATCACGTGACCCAAAACATCGCGGGAACAAGTTTTTAAGAGGCGCTTCTTGCAGCGCTTGGCAGCGCGGTCCACTGTGGCTGCAACTGGCTTGTCCACACCTCCGCTACAGCGGAATGGTTCTCATTGGTTAAAAGTTCAATGACGTGTGTTCAGGTCCGCACTCGGCGGCCACCTTGTGGTGAAATTATACTTTTTATTTTGGTCGCATTGATCTCATGGCTTGATCTAAAGTTCAGTGCATTGTGTTGTGAGTAGGCCTATTATATGTGAGGTCTGGTTAATACAAACAGAATGATAATACAAATATACTGGGAAAAAATAATGCCTTCCACATGTTGCCTTGCGTGTGTGTGTGTGTATGTATGTATTTATGTATATATGTATGTGTGCGTGTGTGTGTAATATATATATATATATATATATATATATATAAAACATATCCTCTTTGGTTTGCTGCTGTGTTCGCTTGAGCACTAGTCACGTTGACTTTGTTGTCCGACTTGACGGCGTTTGGCTGCCGTCTCTTTTAGAGCCCGCCCCCTCAGACACCTGCAGCTCTCGTCGGCGTGGTAAGTCAAGTCAAGTCAAGCCAAGACCATCCCGAACAAGCCTAATGTGTGGAGACTCGAACTTAATGTTGGCCCAGATATTGCACTGCCTGGAGAGACTTTATTGGTCAGAGGACTCTTTTCACATATCTCCATCGATTGTGTTTTAGTTTACACAACGGTGACGGGTTTTCTTTTCTCGAGCCGCGATAGCGTGGTCTCCGACATTAGCGCTGTGGTGAGTTAGCTCGGTGGCAGAGAGCTAGCCTGCTTCACAACACAGACGCTAGGAACGACATTCGTGCGGGTCGTGAGGACGGAGCGGACGGCGGACGAGGTACAGCAGAGAACGAGGATGTGTTGCTGGTAGCCCGGGCTACGGGAGTCGTCGCGGAGCTGTCTGGACGTCGCTCTACGGCCTTGCTGGCTAACGCCATATTGCATCTGCGACGGGAGGTTGCGTGAGTACTTGACATTGGAACGGAACCGAGAGACGGGACTGTTCTATTTCATCCTTACTGACCGCCAGAGGCGGTGCTTAAAGCACTGGATATCTCCACCTCGTGCATGCGCATTTCGAGTACCAATAACAACATAGTCACCTGTGACCCCCACGTGACACCGGGAAGGCTATATCTTCCGGTGTCGTAAGAGGATCTGTTCCTTTTCATCTTCTCGCTGCGCATGTACCGTGTTGCACTTTGTGCTGAGAAGGAAGTTGGAAACTTTTATTTACAGCTGGCTGCGTGCAGCCTCGTGACGACAGTCGGAGCCGCGGGCAACCCGTCCTCCAGAGGCTGTGGCTAGCTGATCTTCGTCTGAGACCAGACCAGCGTGGAGTCAGGTTTGTGTCGGCGTTTGTTGGTTGAGGCAGTGTTTTCGCTCCCGATCCTAGCACTCGTTGGCCTCCTTGCTCTCAATGTTATTGATGTCTAACCAATTTGTTTTTGTGTGGCTTGAAAGTAGTGTTTTCGCTCCCGCTCCCGGTGACGCTTTTATTCGACTTCTGTTTGGCAGCAGCGCTTACGCTCGAAGCTAATTATCTGTTGTTTATTATTTACTGGTGAAGGCAGTGTGTTCGCTCCCGCTCCCAGCTCTTGTTTGCCTCATTGCTGTTTGGGGTATCTTACCGGTGGAGGCAGTGCTCTCGCCCCCGCTCCCGGTAACGCTATTATTTGACTTTTGTTTAGCAGCAGCGCTTACACACAAGCTAATTGTCCGTTGTTGATTGCTTACTGGTGAAGGCAGTGCTCTCGCTCCCGCTCCCGGTAACGCTATTATTTGACTTCTGTTAGCAGCAGCGCTTACGCTCACAGCTAATTATTGTCTGATTATTGATTATTTGCTGGTGACGCCCGCTCCCAGTAACACTATTATTGGCTACCTCTGTGATGGCCCATCCATGTGTCGCCTGTGCGGCTCCTCTTGAGTCTGAGGACAGTCATGACCGCTGCCCTCCTTGCCTCGGCCTCGAACATTTGAGAGAGGGCCTCACTGACAGTGCCTGTATGAACTGTGGCCTCCTGCCTTGGGTGCTCAGGGTGGCTAGGCTGGCGTCGGGCAACAGCTGACGACCCCTCTGCTTTGACGGGTCTCCCTCCACATCAGTCCCGCCGTTGTCGGCCTCGACATGAGGGAGCTGCGGCCATGGGTGCCCCCCCCAAGAAAAAGTGGAGGGGCGGGCTGTCCTCCAAGGTGGACGGTTTGGCGGTCGACATGGAGCAGATGAAGGCGCTCCTCCTGGCCCTTCAGCCTGGGGCTGGTCGGGGGCCGGCTGGGCTACAGCCTGACCCCCCCTCGGAGGATGCGCCTGTGCTGGACGATGCCCTGTCGCTGGCGGCTTCGTCTGGCCTGTTCCGTGAGGCTGTTACGGAGGACGACACCTCCCACACATTGGGGGAGGCCTCCTGCTCCTCTGCTCGGAGCTCTCTGCAGGGGGCAGCAGACACCTCTATCGGGGCCATCATGCGTATGGCTCTTGCTCGCCTACAGCTGGATGTGCCACAGACAGACGCGGCTCAGGCTAGCGCCTTTTTCAGGCGCAGCCCTGCCCCGACCGCACTCACTGTTCCTCCTTCAGAGGAGTACTTGAAGGAGCTTCATGCGTGTTGGAGGGACACCAGGGCCTTTTCCCATCTGTCCTCAGACGCCCGGACCTTGGCTGCCATGCAGGATGCGGCACAGGTTGGGCTAGGCCGTATGCCACCAGTTGAGCCTGCCATTGCGGCCCTCATTTTGGCTCCTGATGAGGCTTTGAGGCCGGATGCCAGGTGTCCCCGGCCTCAGTGCAGGGTCACGGACGACCTTCTCACAAAGGCCTATGATGCTGCCGCACGCATGGGTCGGATTGGCAATTCCCTTTCCCACCTACTGCTGGGCCTTTCTACCTCTCTGCAGCAGGCGCAGATTGATCCGTCGCTGCAGAGTCTGAGTGATGCCTCGTTACAGGCATTTGCCCTCATGTCGAGGGAGTTGGGGCGCACAATGTCCACCATTGTCCAGGCTCGCCGCCAGGTTTGGCTCGCTCAGTCGCCCCTGTCGGAGTCATGTAGGAAGGTTCTTCGTGCTGTAACGGTAGAACCTGGGGAGCTCTTTGGTTCTGCTGCCCTGGAGGCGCTGGAGAGAGCTGCCCAGGCTACTCAGACCAGGCAGCGGCTATCCGGTCTACGCAGGAGTGTGTCCGCTCCCTGTAGTCGTGGGCTTGGACGGCTCTCGGTGGGGAGGGCTCCCTTAGGATGGTGTTTCCTCACTTGGTCTATCAGTGCTCAGCCATATTCCATTTTATCTTGCCGGTGGGGTGTATTGGTATGTCGGTGTAGCATGTGTGTATGTGTGTGTGTGTGTTATATGAATGCATGAATGAGGGTGCGGGGAGTTGGGATGTTAAAAGGGTTTGTTTTATTTTATTTGACAAAGGACAGTTCAGCCAGGAAGCGATAGATAAGGTCCTACATAGTTTTTATGTGGATGACTGCCTTGTGTCTGTGGCTTCAGAGGAGAAAGCTGTGTCTCTTTATCATGAGCTTATCGCGATCTGTGCCAAAGGTGGGTTCCGACTCACAAAGTGGATAAGCAACAGGTGTGATGTTCTAACTGCAATACCTGAAGGGCACAAAGCCAAAGACATGAAAATGTTGAACATGGACCAGGATTTGCCACCTGTGGACAGAGTGATTGGTGCATTCAGTCTGATACTTTTAAGTTCAAGATTGTTGTTAAGGACAGACCACTCACTAGGAGAGGAATCCTCTTTACGGTCGGCTCCATCTATGATCCTCTTGGTATCGTGAGTCCTGTCGTCTTGTCCGCAAAGAAGATCTTAAGGGATCTGTGCAGGAAAGAACTTGGCTGGGACGATGTCATCCCCCAGACCGTGGCTCAGGAGACGACAAGTTGGCTGGATGAACTTCGCCATCTGGAGAAATGTAACATCATGCAGTGTCTGAAACCATTGAATTTTGGTGAAGTGACTACAGCACAATTACATCATTTCTGTGACGCAAGCGAGGATGGCTATGGAGCAGTGACTTACCTGCTGTCATGAAATGCACACTCACACGTGCACAGTGCTTTTGTCATGGGAAAGGCAAGGGTGGCACCATTGAAACCTGCTACCATCCCCCGAATGGAGCTTATCGCAGCCACCATGGCCAGTCGCATTGTCTTGTGGAGGAAAGAGCTGCACATTCACCTTCAAGACTCTGTGTTTTGGACCGGCAGTACTTCGGTGCTCAAATATATCAGGAATGAGACCACCAGGTTCAGAGTCTTTGTTGCCAACCGTGTCACACAAATTCGCACGGCTTCACAACCCTCTCAGTGGAGGTATGCTGGAACGGCAAATAATAAACATCCCTGAGGATGTTCATGGACTTACAGCAGATGACCCTGAGGTCAAGAAGGAAGCCACAGTGAATGCTGTACAGACCATTGAGAAAGCTGATGCAGTAACTCGCATGATCCACCACTTCAGCTCTTGGATCCATCTGCGAAAGTCTGTAGCTTGGATCTTGAGATTCAATACTTGGCTCTCATCTCTCTGGCAGAAGAGGAGACAATTGAATATGGCTCTTGCACAATCTGGTTTGGATGTGGAACAACGACAACGTTCATTGGAGAGAGATATGGAAACATTCAGGAGAAAGATGCTTTCAAGTTGTCTATCAGTGGAGGAGTTGGAGAAATCAGAAATGGAGATCATCAAATTTAGCCAAAGGAGGGAGGAGGTTTCCAGAGGAATACATCATGTTGGAAAAAGGCAAAAGTGTCAAGGGTCATAGTAACATCCACACACTCTGCCCACTAATGGAGAATGGGGTTCTGAGAGTTGGTGGTCGGCTCAGCAGGTCATCTATACCAGCAGAAGCTAAGCATCCCATAATACTGGCAAAAGATACATATCTCGACCCTTCTGCTGAGACACGTCCATCAAGAGGTGGGACATGGTGGGCGAAACCATATGTTGTCTAAGCTCCGTGAGAGATACTGGATCTCAGGAGCTAGTACAGCCATAAGGGGTGTTCTGTCAAAGTGTGTGAGCTGTTGACGATTGAATGCTCAGCCAGTGTCTCAGCTAATGGCAGACTTACCATCTGAAAGGGTGATTCCAGATGAACCTCCATTTACTCGGGTAGGAGTAGACTACTTTGGACCTTTCGAGGTGAGGAGCAGAAGAAGTGTCATAAAGAGGTATGGGGTAATTTTTACCTGCATGGCCCTAAGAACAATCCACATTGAAGTGGCACCTTCACTCGACACGGATCCTTCATTAATGCTCTCAGGCGCTTTATACAAATACAGGAATTGCGCTCATATAATGGGACAAATTTCAGAGGAGCAGAACAAGAACTGAAAACATCCATTGAGCAGTGGAATCAGGCACAGATTAATGATGTCCTTCTTCAGAAAGGGATAAAATTGACTTTTTATCCCCCAGCTGGCTCCCATCATGGAGGTTCTTGGGAGAGGTTAATTCGAACAGTCCGTAAAGTCCTCAACTCCACCCTGAATGTACAACGTTTGGATGAAGAAGGACTTCACACAGCTCTCTGCGAAGTGGAAGCCATTATCAATGGCTGACCGATTACAAAGGCTTCTAAGGATCCTCATGACCTGGAAGCATTGACGCCTAATCACCTGCTGCTTTTGAAGACGTTACCATCTTTGCCATCAGGAGTCTTCCAGGAGGCCGACATGTATGCACGCAGGCGATGGAAGCAGGTCCAGTACATGTCAGACCTGTTCTGGAAAAGATGGGTTAAAGAGTACTTGGCAGCGATGGTCAGGAGCAAAGCGCAACCTTGTTCCTGGAGATCTGGTGCGTATAGTGGACAGCACAGCACCTCGTAACTCCTGGGTCATAGGACGAGTCCTACAAACCTTTCCGGACAAAAGGGGCTTTGTGCATCAGGTGCGCATCAAAACTAAGAGTAGCTGCCTGAACCGGCCTATAACTAAGGTCTGTCTGCTGCAGGAGGCCGATGGTGGATGTGTGGCAGCTGTTATGGATGATGGTGCCTAGACCTCTGACTGAACTTTGACACTTGACTGATAATGACTGTGGCGAACACAGATCACAGGGCTATGTGCTGGTAAACTCTGGCCCTACTGACTAACTTTTTCACAGGATCATGAAGACCGGAGAAGACAAGGAATGTAATGTGATTATGTGGACTGTCTAGTTTTAATTATTCCATCACTCCTACTGTGCATAATTATTGGGTGATAGATTAATAATTAGGGGCTGGTGTGTAGGAGCCATGAAGGCATTTAATATGATGAATGGAAATAGATAATTTTGTGGTTTATATTTTGGTTATTTGGGTTGTTATATTTTGTTACCTTTTGTTGTTGTTTATTTGTGATATCGCAGTAATTGGGTCACGGGCATATGGGCGGTAACATCTAGTTAATATAATCACCAGCACTGGTACGGGGCCGGTAACTAGAGAGAGTTATGGGAAGGCCGTATTTTTTGTTGACCGCTGTTTTTTTGCTTTGATCAGTGTGATTGATTTTGTTTTATACTTTCAACACGTTATGATAGGTTGTCATATTCTTTAATAATAAACGATAAACGGACTTTTGATCTCAGCGAATACTTTGTTTAGTACAGCGGGTCAGACAATCAGCTTATACCCTGTCCTCAGCCTCTCAGCGACTGCTTTGTTTGGACAATAGTCGCTACAGAAATAAAAACAGGTCTTCAGTTCTTCCTTAAACGTAAATTCTCGCTTCAGTGTACTGCACAAAATACACTTGCAGAATACAACTGTCTTGCAATAGCGCTCTCTGCGCACTGAGGTATCTCCGTACCGTGAGCGTGGCCCAAAAGAACAACAGTCCCTTCAGTAAACCCGCCCCCGTCTGTTGATTCAGAACTTTGGTTCCTACGTGAGTTATGACTCACTTCAAGCCCGTAAGACTTGTAACTTCAAAGAAAACAAATGAAACAAAGCATAGGCAGATTGACATTAAATTGTTCTTATGTCTTAGTATTTATGTGTATGTATTACAGTTTTTTTCAGTTGCTAACAAGCGTTTGTCCAACCAGTTGTCACATTTTCAAAACTCTAAACACAATAAGCACAGCATCGGTCTTCTGTGGCCATACCATTCACACATTTCATGTCGTTTTCACACAATATGCAGTCAGTGAACACACGTCCACAATGCTTACATTTTCTTAACAGACAAGCTATACCTCCCAACAAAATTATGGATTGTTTTTGTATTATTTATGAATGTTTACACACAACATCCCACAATAGCAAAAACAATATTCCAAACCTTAGATACAGTATAAAACCTGATTCTGCAATGATATCAGTTCAAAAACAATATATCTCAGCTGATAATAAACAAACAATTGAATAATTGACACACAGCTGATTTATGTTGGCTAAATTGGGCTGGTTTAGACTCAGTGGCAGGGGCTATTTTTTCTATTACACTGACACTTACACAGTGTGTCAAGTTCCAGGCAAGACGTGGACTCAAAAAAGGGGAGGTGAGGACCCAAATGCAATTCAAAAGGAAAGATTTATTTAAATTATAAACGAAATACACTACAAGAACTAAGACAAAAACAAAGTATCAACCAAAGAAGACCTCAAGGGCAAAAACGACAGTCAAAGAAACACTTACGAAAAAAAGAACCAAAACACGAAGGGACACGGGAGGCAGGACAAGGTACAAAAATCCAAAGACAAGACGTGGTACAATATCCAGAGATAAGACTTGGTGCAGCATTAGGGAAAGACAATGACAGCGACAACACAACAGCGACAATGAACCGACAACGAGACAGGGGAAACACACAAGCTGTGTCCCAATTCAGGGTCTGCAGCCTTCGGAGGACCCAGCCTTCGCGGTCTACGGAGGCAACACCTTCGGAGACTCCTCCGAAGGCTGGGTCAACCGTCGGTAAATGGGACGGTCTAACCTACGGAGCATTTCCTGATTGCGTCGCGACGTCATCACTTCTGCCGGCCAAGCCAGGGAAAAACACCGGTCAAAACAAAAATACGACAGACGAACATGGAGAGTTTTTAATATATATATATATATATATATATATATATATATTTTTTTTATTATTATTATTATTATTATTAATTTATTTTTTGAGCAAGAGGAGAGGCGGCTGCGGCGACACCGGCGGCACCGGTGGCACCGGCGGCTTGTTTATCTCCGGCTGGGAGAGAGCCGTGGGGAGGTAACGTTAAAGCCGTTATTTTAACCCATATTAATGTTCATACATATCTAGCGTAGTACGTGGTAATTAATATACCCGTTAATAAATGATACCGCTAAGTGACGAGCCATATTAAGTATAGATTGACATGGATAATGTCATTTAACCATAAGACTTAATACAGGGTTCGTACAGGTGCTTAAAATGTAAAATCTTTGAAGATGCTGTAATTTTAATGCTGTTTTTCAAGGTCTGAAAAGTGCTTGAATTTTAGTTTAAATGCTTGGCTTATAAAGTGATTAAATTGAATAGTAAAATGTGTACGAACCCTGTAAATAACCCTGACTTAATTCAATATTTTATTCTTGCCTCTCTTTTAAACATTTTAGTGACATGGCATCCGTCGATTGCATCAGCCCTGCAAACCCTGATGATGGACGATGTGGTGGACAGTGGAGACATGCATCCCACACCCCCCACCTTCCAGATGATGTCCCACTCAGAGCCAGAAGAGTCCAGGGTCCTTAGCATCCCATCCAGTCCAGCAGCACCACCAGGGACTCCTGCTCAGTCAATACTGTATATATGTTCTCTGTAAATAGTTATTTCTGCTGATCTTTTGTAATTAGTTCTACATGTTAAGAACACCCACTTGTCAATTGTTATTGTAACTTTGTAAATATTTGTTAATTACACAAAAAATAAATTATTTTCTTGTCACTGAAAAGCAGTTCAAAAGTTGACTTTAGTTGTAAATAAGAAATGGAACAGATAATGTTACAAGGTTATAAGATTTTAATTTAACTATAAACAATATTTGGAAAAGAAAATGGAACAATACAATATTTTTAATTAACAATTTAAATTACAAATCAACACAGAACTTAATCTAACAGAAAAAAACCATCCACCACCCCCCAAAAAATTCAACGCCTCTCAACCATTCTCTCCAATAAACTAAAAAGTCTCTCCATCCTCTCTCTGCTCTCGTTTCCTCGCTCTCCCTCTGTAACTTCATGTCCTCCCTGATCAAATCCAGCAAGTCATCTGTTTTCCTCGTTCTTGCTGCTGTT
The DNA here is from genome assembly GCF_963514095.1 of Eutrigla gurnardus. Classification (NCBI taxonomy): domain Eukaryota; kingdom Metazoa; phylum Chordata; class Actinopteri; order Perciformes; family Triglidae; genus Eutrigla; species Eutrigla gurnardus. Next base: position 6,751,977 of record NC_139923.1, on the reverse strand, counting down.
GGTGGCCCTGTGTTCTTGGCCTCAACAGGTGGTCGTTCTCATCCCGGACCCGGAGTTTGATCAAATCCTCAGTCTGCTCCTTGCTCTCTACAACAGAACGACATGTAAAGCACATTTCCTGTTATGTCAACATGCAAAATGATTGTACGATATAATAACGATATTAACAGTAATAATGCTCCTAAGGTTAGCTCTGTATTCAATCCAAACGTTTACAGTTTTACAGCCTAGAAATACAGCGGGGCTCACAACCCATCGTTAACGTTATATATTCAGCTGCGAGAGGAGCGAACTTTATCCTACACAACTTACAACGAGAACAAATTAACTGAACAGCTCCATGGTTACAATAACATATAAGTTACCATCGGAGCTTGTAACATTTAAAAGTGAAGGGTTTTAGGCTTACGTTACCTTTAAAGGCTAACGTTAACTGAGCTCCTCGTATCAACAGCCTTCAGCTACATCACGTAGCTGGCCCTACACTCCGGTGGCTACACGTATTAGCATTTTTAACTTCACGGATTTTAACACTCAAATGTGTTTTAAGGCCCCTTGAACAGATCATGACACAGTGAAAGGAGGACTTTGAGGAGTGATGTTTTCTGAAACAGAAACAGAAAAAGACAAACTTTTTATCTGGGCTTTTTGCTGTTGTTTTTTTGTTCAGAATGTTCTTGTGTGTTTCATGGATATTTTGTTCAATGTAAGCAATACTGTAAAAGTTTTTCTGTTCTATCATACTGTAAACAGTATTTCTACTGTATCTCCTGTAGTAAAAAGTAAAGGAAAAAAACTGATTTGCTTTTTACTAGAATGCTTTTGAATGTGAACATTACATGTAGACATACAGTTCCCAACCAAGAGATGTAGTGTAAAAACGGTGGATTGCATGTTTTACATGCGAATACCTGTAAAACCGAAACATAAAAGTCTATGCAGTTTTTGTAATGTCAACAATAGCCAGTATTTTGAAACCTGGTGTACTTTGATTGACTGCATGTACCTTGTGAAGTAAAAACAAGTGTTATTCTTTGACAGAATAATTTCATTTTGAGTCAGATTTCCAGTGTTTTGGTAAAGTAAGTGTGTGCAGAGAAAGATGTGTTCTATTTTGAAATCAAGAGTTAGTATATATTTAACAAAATGTGTTTTTGAGAAGAATTCCCAAATTCTCCCATGTGACCCCCCTCCTCCGTGACCTCCACTGGCTCCCTGTTGCAGCACGCATCCAATTCAAGACGATGACACTGGCCTTCAGGGCCATCAATGGAACGGCACCCATCTACCGTCAAACACTGGTCAAACCTCATGCCCCGAAGCGAGCACTTCGCTCCTCTACTGGCCGGCTGGTACCACCATCGCTGAAATCAAACAAATGTCGCTCAGCAAAGTCCAGACTCTTCTCTGTTCTGGTCCTCAGTGGTGGAACAAACTCCCGACTAATGTCAGGACAGCAGAGTCATTTGCCATCTTCTGAAAAAGGCTCAAGACTCACCTGTTCAGACTTCACCTCGACTCTACATAGCATGACCCACTAACCTTGACCTAAATGTAAATGTAAGAAAATTATCCATTTGGCCAATTGTGTTTTGTAGGTGTGAGTCTGTGTTAAGAGTTTAGAAAAAGTATCTGAAATATGGGTAAGTGCTTGTGAGCGATTGAAAAAAACTGTAATGGATCTCCACAGCTGCTTCACCAGGTATCACCATGTATTACTACTAATCTTCATGTATCAACGTGTATCAACATGTATCACCATGTATTACTACAAATAACCATGTTACACTACAAAGCACCATGTATTACCACATATTACTATTAATCACCACGTTTCACCATGTATTATCATATATCCCTATGTACCACCACATATCCCTATCAAGCACCATGTATCACTAATGAACTTGCAGGAATCACCACGTATTATCAAGTATGTCTGTATATCACCAAAATAACTATGTATCAGCAGGTATCACCACGCATCATCCCTACATCCATGAATGGGGCTTATCTGATTTTTATAGGACCTTTAATGAAAAGCTACGTTATTTCCTTCCAAACCAGTATAGAGAGTGAAGACAAAGAGCTGTTTTACTCATCATCTTATTCCAATTTACATTTAGGGCATTTAGCAGACACTTTTGTCCAAAGTGACTTTCAATAAGTATGTTTTTGAAAGAAAGAAACCACAACATATCATTGCCGATAAAGAGTGAAAAAATAGAAACAAGCACTGATTCAAACAAATGAGCTTTGACTTCAACATCATGGTTGTTGGAATGACCTTGAATGCCTGTGTGTGTGTGTGTGTGTGTGTGTGTGTGTGTGTGTGTGTGTGTAGGAGGAAACAGGAGCAATACTTCACAGCAGCTGAATGAATCGGTCCCTTCAGTCACCGTACTCACAGGTTGGGGTTATTGGGATAAACCTCAGCATGGGAACCGCCTTCATTCAACAAACACACACATACTAACACGTTGTAAATAACATGCTACAAGACTGACTCAAATATTTCACCAATTTCTCGGCTGTTCTTTCTGTAATGTGTGTGGTGCTGCTCTGAGCCCTGCTTTACTTGGCACCACAGGTTTGTGACCATATAGCCATTCTGTATCCAGATGTCACGATTGCACAATACAAAATAGGGCCCAAAAAGAAAGCAGGCAGGTTATACGGTATTAAACACAAGGCAAGCTTTAATAACTTAAGCCCATACCAAAAGGGCAAAACCGGTTGGAAACTGGACGGAGAGAATACACTGTGAAATCCAAAGGGAAAAAATCACAAACATGAGAGCAGGCTGAAAACTGATTGGAGGAACACAAAGGGAACAATCGAGATGTGTGGATCAATCCAGACACATTTTGTCTGGAGAAAGGAAGGAAGCTGCTTTGTCTCTTGCTGGTAAGTCAGAAACTAATTGTAGATTTGGGTTTAGGCATTGTGTGAGTAAAGCTAGTTGTAACATTTAGTCTTGTGTTGATAGCTTGTTGTTTAAATTCTTGTGAAGCTGTCTATGCTAAGTGAGCAATCAGCTAGTTTCAGCCAGCTCAGCTGTAGTCAATAGACTTGATTGGAGGGAGGGGTCACAGTCAGTGCAACTGAGCACCAGTGATGGTAAAGTGAAGCTTTCTGAACCATTCATGCTTTCCCAATTGTATTGGAAAAAGGTTAATTCATTCAATGTATCTGAAACTTTGGGTGACCTCTGCTGTTGAAAACTTGTAAAGCAGTTTCGAAGCACCTACCGGTATTTGTGTCTATGGGTTGGACATGATTATGAAAACTTGAACCAATAAATCATCTAATAAATATGTGGATTCCTATATGAATAAAACTATTGTTTTTCCTGTTTGAATTGTGTCCATGTTTGTGTATTTCAATGATCTGTACATTGGGAAGAAGTGGAACAAACACTTAGTTGTGTGTCTTTCTGCACCTTTGTGCATGTTTGTAAATCAACAAGTTGTGTGAAAAAAGAAATTGTGATAATACTAGCAGAAGAATAAATATCAGCGATAGGGAGTGATATATAACCAATATAATTTGAAATACCAGCAAGTGCTTCCTATTGCCTGTGCAGTTTATGGCAGTCATAGTGACTAATGTGAACCGTTTCTTGAATCTTGAATGTGGGAAGTGTACACTGCTCAAACAAATAAAGGGAACACCTAAACACCACATATTAATTCTCAATGAATAACATATTCCAGTTGGAAATCTTTATTCATTACAAAGTGCAATGCGTTGACAACAAAACAACATAAGGATGATAAATTAAATCAAAATCCTCATCTTATGGAGGTCTCGATTTAGAGTCATACCGAAAAATCAAAGTGGAAAATCAGATCAGATATTCTAGCTCACCTACATGGCCTTCCCGCATCAGAACGGCAAATAATTATCCTGAAATAAAATAACCTTGTGGGGAGTAATCAGATTGACGTGTTCCCACATCTCAGACCGCCCTCTCTTAGCAACAGGCTGCATTGTATCAACAACCAACAACAATAATTCACTAGCTTTAACTCTCGCTGAACTGAACTTTCTCTCTCAACTCCTACTTGACAACCCACAAGTGCGCGCACCGATAAGCGCAGCTTTGAACCATTTTTCGAAGCAGTCACGTGGGTGTGTGTGAAACCAACGTGAAATGAAGCTTCGGATGTCACTGATCACGTGATTGTCACAGAACGAATGAAGCTCCGATACAAGCTTTGCTTGAGACTGGTTCATTTTTTCAATACAAGCTCCGAAGCAGAGGTATCACAGGTAACATCACTACTGAGCACTTAAAAGGCTGTCACTACAGCGTCAGCTGTAGCGTCAGGACATCAGAACAAAGACAAGGGAGTCTATCTGTGGGAGTCCATCGAGGAAGCCCATTGAGGTAGGCATAACATCTCTGACTGTGACTTCAACATCCATCCGGGAAAGCTGCATTCATCTGAATTCATTGACTTCTTCTCCGCATTTGACCTTACACTCTCCCCCTCTCCACCAACTCACCGGGCCGGGAACCAACTTGACCTTGTCTTCACAAGATCCTGTGGCATCTCGGCACTCTCTGTTACCCCACTCACCGTGTCCGACCACCACTTTGTGACTTTCTCCCTCCCCATGAAGCCCACCACATCCCTCCCCTCTACGCCTCGAATGGTCACCAGCCGCCGCAACCTGAAATCCCTCACTCCCTCCGCTCTCTCCTCAACTGTTATCTCCTCGCTACCATCCTCAGAACAGTTCTCCTTAATGCCTACTGAGGAAGCCTCCTCCATCCTTGTGTCCTCACTCTCCTCTTCTTTGGACACTCTCTGTCCCCCAATCTCACGACCTGCGCGATCATCTCCCTCCCCTCCCTGGCTGTCTGAACCTCTGCGAACCAACAGATCATTGTTGCGAGTGTCAGAGAGAAAATGGAAGAAATCGGGCCAGCAGGAGGACCTTGCTCACTACCACCACCTCCTCTCTGACTTCACCTCAACTGTTTCGGCAGCTAAATCTGCCTTCTACCTGGCAAAGATCAACTCTTCTGCCTCCAACCCCAGGAAACTCTTCTTCATGTTCTCCTCCCTCCTCACCCCTCCTACCCCTCCCCCTCCTTCCTCCCTTACTGCCGATGACTTTGCAACTTACTTTACCAAGAAAGTAAATGACATCAGCTCCTCATTCACGCCTATTCCCTCCCAGAAAACATCTCCCCCAACTCTCAACTCGGATGGTCTTACCAGCTTTAGCCCCCTCACCTCTGAAGACGTTCACGCACTTGTTACATCTAACCGTGCCACCACCTGCTCCCTTGACCCGATTCCCTCCTCTCTTCTCCAGGACATCTCACACGACATCTTGCCATTGCTCACCACCCTGATCAACTCCTCCCTCACCTCAGGTGTCATTCCAGCGGCTTTTAAGACAGCTACCGTGAAGCCTCTCCTTAAAAAACCCACCCTAGACGCTGCTGACATCCAAAGCTACAGACCTGTTTCCCTTCTTTCATTCCTCTCTAAAACCTTGGAACGTGCCGCCTACAACCAACTGTCATCCTATCTCTTGCAGAACAACCTCCTTGACCCTAATCAATCAGGATTCAGGACTGCTCACTCCATTGAGACGGCCCTCCTCACAGTGACCGAGTCCCTGCGAGACGCCAGAGCCTCGTCCCACTCCTCCGTTCTCATTCTCCTCGACCTATCTGCTGCATTCGACACAGTCAACCACCAAATCCTCCTCTTCACTCTGGCTGAACTTGGCATAACCGACTCTGCTCTCACCTGGTTTACATCATACCTGACATATCGCACCTTTCAGGTCACATGGAATGGCTCTATGTCCAAACCCTGTTCTCTGGACACGGGTGTCCCTCAAGGCTCAGTATTAGGACCGCTTCTGTTCTCACTATACACCAGATCACTAGGTTCTGTTATCACATCGCATGGATTCTCCTACCATTGCTACGCAGATGAGACCCAGCTGTTCCTCTCTTTTCCCCGGACCTCTGACACTCACATTGCAACTCGCATCTCGGACTGTCTGGCTGACATCTCTGTCTGGACAACTGCACATCACCTCAAGCTTAACCTGAATAAAACCAAACTCCTCTTCATCCCAGGGAAAGACTGCCCTCGCATGGACCTGTCTGTCACTGTTGAGGGCATCACAGTATTGCCGTCGTCAACTGCGAGGAACCTGGGTGTAATCCTCGATGATAACTATCCTGCACCCCCAACATCACTGCTGTGGCCCGATCCTGCAGATTTGCCCTCTACAATATCCTCAGGACTCTCTCCTGGCCGGACTCCCGGCCTCTGCGATTAAACCATTGCAGCGTATCCAGAACGCTGCAGCACGTCTTATCTTCAATCTACCCAAATTCTCCCATGTGACCCCCCTCCTCCGTGACCTCCACTGGCTCCTTGTTGCAGCACGCATCCAATTCAAGACGATGACACTGGCCTTCAGGGCCATCAATGGAACGGCACCCATCTACCTTCAAACACTGGTCAAACCTCATGCCCCGAAGCGAGCACTTCGCTCCTCTACTTCAGCTGGCCGGCTGGTACCACCATCGCTGAAATCAAACAAATGTCGCTCAGCAAAGTCCAGACTGTTCTCGGTTCTGGCGCCTCAGTGGTGGAACGAACTCCCGACCAATGTCAGGACAGCAGAGTAATTTGCCATCTTCCGAAAAAGGCTCAAGACTCACCTGTTCAGACTTCACCTCGACTCTACATAGCATGACCCACTAACACCCCCCCCCCCCCCCCCCCCCCAAAAAAAAAAACCCTTACCTATACCACTCTGATCATAGCACTGTCGTTCTTAACGTACTACGTTACTCAGATGAGGACCTAACACTTTTTAGCTCTTACTTTATCGGCAATGATACGTTGTGGTTTCTTTGTTTCCTTCTTTTGACAAATGTACTTATTGTAAGTCGCTTTGGACAAAAGCGTCTGCTAGATGACCTAAATGTAAATGTAATCCCAAACTAGATACATCCATTCCCAACGTTTCCTGTTCTAGGATCGATTCTCCTATTAAAATATTGATATCTCAACTCACTCATTTTGGGTCATTGTGTATTTTTTATTTATTTTTTAAGGGGACACAACACTAAGTAACTATACGATCACCAAATACCTGGTGATAGGAACTACTTTTCCTGACACCAAAGTCATATGGCCCTATGGGAAGAAGAGTCTCGACATTCTCTGCAAGTATACAAAAAAAGAACATTGATGCTGCTCTGCTCTGTTGCGGCTCTTCGGACTCTTTTTTCTAACATGGGTATGGCCTACTTTTTATTTCATTTTTCTAAATACAGAATCAGAATTAGAGAAACTGTTAATCCCCACTGGGAAATGGCTTTGTTGATGTGAATGATGGCTGTATTTCATTGAGTCAGATCTGTGAGTTGATAGACTAGATAGAAGTAAGAATTGAACAGTCACAGTTTACATTGGGGACTCTACTGACGGCTCATCCCAAACAGTGCCCAAAGGTAAACTGCATGCAGATGTCTGATCAATGATAACAGTGCCATCTGGTGGACACATTGTGTGTGTCCGTTTATTATAGATTGAAGCTGCTGTTCTCCAATAGTCTTTCTTTGTTTTTGTATATATTGTTTTCCATCCACAATGTGATTCTTGTCACTGTACATAGGCCTTTTAAACATGCTTATTTTATTTTTATTTATTTATTTATTTTTTACAGATCTCAGGAAAAAAAACGTTCATTCAGACTAAAGAGCCTCATTAAAGTATCTCCCAGAAACAGTTCTGGTAAAAAAGTTGACAGTGTTGATCAATTTTAGAACAAATTAATAATCAACCTGCTCGTAAAGTCCGGTCCAGAGGCCTGTATAGTTCAACATACCCAGATATCTTCAGGTTATCTGGTTTAATTAATAACTGTGATCACTAACCAGACTTCCTTAGTTAGCACATGGGGCGGAGTTTACAGAATGTGACCAATCACAAACATGGCAAGTCCACTGTCAGCAGAACAGCATATCTTATAAACGAAGTGTAAACTATAACCATAAACAAAAACGAAGATGTTAATAGACTTCTAATATCACTGACCATCTAAATCCGACTAGAATTACATTTGCGTAGTATCTGAAATTAATGTGGTCTGATACATATTCTAATAGAATAGGAGATACTTTATTCATCCCCTTTAGGACAATATTGCATGGAGGACAATTTTAGACCCAACAGCGTGAAACAGACTATTATGAATATAAAAACACAATTCAAAGCGGTCTTATAATGGAAAAGAAACATAGAAGTAACAGTAAGTAACACAGAGTGATGCAGGACTCAGAGGCTCTGTTCATATATGCATATCATATATTCTCTTATGAGTTTTGTATTTCAGAGAATATATAATGTGAATATATGAACAGAGAATACATATGAATATATGAACAGAAAATATATTATGATTTACATCCCCGGGACAGAAAGAATAAGGCTTAAATATTGCCATAACGCCAGAATACATGTAGGCAACACATTAATTTAATATAATACCACATGGCGATAATTCTAGTCAGTGATATTAATAAGTCTATTAATTTACACATTAACACAATCAGTGATTTATTACCAGCTGTCCTTTAAACGCTCCAGAGTAGGTCAGGTGTGCAGCATCAGTTACCATGGTGATCAAACCTGTAAGAAGTGAACCCCAGTCCAGGGACTGAAAACCCAAAGTTAAACCTGAAGATACCTCACCAGGACTGTGGTGAGACAGGGTCAGTTTGTCACCATCACACAGACGACCTCTGACCCAGCGAGGACACGCCGTCATGCTACACCTTCTTGGGTACATTGGTGATGATGGGTTTGGGGCGGGTCTTAAAGATCAGCTTCCGTTTGATGAGGGCAGACACAGAGTAAGAGGTGGAGGTGGTTCCTTGCTGGTCCGTTTCCATGGGCACCTGTGTGACGTCATCACCGTTACCATCGTTGTCATGGCTGCCCAGGCTATCCTGCATATGGCTGGAATGCTTGAGGAGGACAGCCAAGGGTTTCTCCAGTTTGACCTGCTTTCCATATAGAATATGGTGTCCTACAATAAGCACTGGCACCCCCTGGTGGAGGGAGAAAGACGGAACAAGTAAATAAGGGATGACAAGGAAAGGATCTGCATACATGTAGGGATGCTGAAGGATGTTAGTGTGCACATCGGGATAAAAAACACCCACAATAAGTTGTCTAGCTCACCATCATGGAAGAGAAGTGAAAAATTGAGCCTGAAAAAGGGAGACCGTCTGATTCGTGGTCGTCTCATTTTTTTTCCACTTAAAAAGACGTGTCTTATCTGTGATGCAAGAATAATATTTGTTTCTAAACAAAATGTTAAGTGACTGCAGTGTGTTTTAGTGACATTTTAAGAGTTTTTAAGCATATTTTGATGATGATCGGATAATATCGTGAATCGCAATGATCTTGGCTAGATAATGGTGATATTAAATTGTTCACATCATGCCATGTCTTCAAGGTTCATTCCAATATGTTTTGAGAATGAGAATAACCGCTGCATCAGCTGATCACAGCTGGATCAGTCGGCTCTAACAGCTGGAGAGTGGAGTTTGTATTAATACTAATAAAGACACTGGCAGAGGAGCAATGTTTTCTCTCTGTAGTCTGTTACCTGTTTAACAAACATTCTGTATTTCTATTGGCCGGATGCCTTTATGTTATTTATTATGTATTTGTGTCTGTATGATTTACTGATTCATTAGTATAAATGTTTTGGGGAAAATTTAAATGATGTAACTCAAATCAAAAGGTGACGCTCAGGAATCACCAGCCTCATGTGACTGAATATGATGATAAATTATGTAAAACGTGTTTCTTACTGACAGACAGCCTCGACGCTCTCTGACTGTTATTATATATCAATAAAAGTTAATGGAGGAAATAATAGATCATGACAAGAGACATCTTTCTAGTAAATGATAAAGTTATTATGGTCTCTTTGTTGTTCGGACCCACAATCAACTCAGATGTTTAACTCGACGGTGAATCAGAAATCAAATATATAGCCTGTAGAGATTCACTTGAGTTTAATCAGACATCTGAGTATCTTGAGTATCTCTAAAACTGAGTTTGTGTGAGAAAAGCACCAGTGTGCTGCTCAGTCTGTCGTGTACCTCTTTGGTGTAGAGCAGGTCTCCCATCACATTTCCTGCCAGACCAGAGTTGTGTCTGGAAACCACCTCTCCCTGCAGCTCGACCAGCAGCCATTCTGGAGGACTGCTGCCATCCACACTGCTTCTGCAGGAGCAGGCAATGACACACACCAACATCATGTAAACAGTGGTGCAGTACATGTACTACACCAACATCATGTAAACAGTGGTGCAGTACATATGTATATGTACTACACCAACATCATGTTAACAGTGGTGCAGTACATATGTATATGTATAGCTGTGATCGGCTCCAGACATTATAAAACAAAGTTAGTTTGTCGGTAGATAAATACAGCTATCTTACCGTATGACTATCTGAACCATTGTCCCGCGTTCACATGAAAACGATGCCGACTCAACCGGCCTGTTAACTAACGCCGGTGTTTACAGACTGTAGTATTTCCCGCGCTGTGCGTGCGCTCAGTGTGATGACGTAGTTCCGGCTCGTCGCGCCTGTTTGGTTGATTCACTACCGGTTCAAAGGTCCTCAACGTGGTTCAGAACGCTTTCCAGCGCGTGGAGTTAAAGCAACGGTAGTTTGGTGAGCCTACGGAAGCAGCGGGTAAACACAACGCTGTAAACTGACTGTAAACACGCGACTCAAAGGACTAGATAGTTGGCATTACATGTGTTTAACTGGCCGTCTCGCTTTAATCAGCTGCCTGTTTGTGTTTCTCTCCACAGAAACATGGGGGAGTTCCGGGTGCACCGCGTCCGCTTCTTCGACTACATGCCCGCCGCTATCCGAGCCATGGCGTTCAACAGCCGCACCGAGCGGCTCGCTGTGGCCCGGGCCGACGGAGCTCTGGAGCTCTTCAACTTCGCTGACAACTACTACCAAGAAAAGGTAACTATTCTAGATAAAACACACACACACACACACACACACACACACACACACACACACACACACACACACACACACACACAGAGGTTTCTGGAAGCCAACGCTTACTTTTAAAATGCTTGTTTTCTGAATTGAGTCTGGTAGGATGGATGCTAGGCTATGCTAACGTTGTAGCTCCATCAACACTGAAACCAACGTCATCTAGACATAAATACGGCAGTAACCTTGTTGTTTGTACCATAGGCAGTCTCTGGTTTATACACATAGTCTGGTCTGGTCTCTGGACTAATATAAGACATGTTTTTTATCCTGTATTTTTAAAATCAGGCTCTGTTTTTTATGTCTCTACTATGATAGTGAGCCATACAGCTTTTTATGTCACCTTGAAGATACTTACGATTATCCTGATAATGGAAATTCATCACGATTTTAGCGTGAACGTAGATTAAAATCCCATCCTGCCCCACGATCCCTAGTGTGGCTTGAGGGCAACTACTTGGAACTGGAGGTGAGATTTTCAGGATGACTTCCAGACCTGTTTTGATTTTGATGCACAGGTCATCCCAGGACAGGATGGCAGGGCTGTCGAGGCTCTCTGTTGGGTGGGCCGGCGTCTCTTCAGTGCCGGTTTGAATGGCGAGATCACGGAGTATGACCTGGAGAACCTGAGGCCCAGGTACACAATGGAGGCCTATGGAGGACCAATCTGGACCATCAGTGGCAACAGCAAGGGAAACCTGCTCGCGGTCAGTCAAGTCCTCGTGGTTATTAGATTTAATCTATGCCTGATGCTAAAATTCTTCTGCCCAGGCTAATGAGCCTCATCTTAAATCAGTCATTGAGTGGATGGTTTCATTCTCAGGTCGGTTGTGAGGATGGGACAGTGAAGATGTTTGAAATACTAGAGGAGAGGATTCAGTTTCAAAGAAACCTCGACAGGCAAAAAGGTAAGAACAAGCTGATTCAGAAGTGTTTTCTGCTTTCAAAATGAAGTTATATTCATAATACATGTCACCAATTTCCTTTTTGGTTATAAGCTTATTGGTGAAGCGTCCAAAATGTAACTTCCATCATATCGCAAATGAGGAAACATGAAAAACTTTTTTGATAGAGAACCTAGAAAAAGGATAAATGATTAATTCATGCTGGTATGAATGATGTTCAGGAGGGACCACCGATGTGGGTTTGTGCTTTTAGTTAGGTTAGTTTACTGGTGACATTTGTTGTGGAAGAGGGTGGGACATTTTGGACCCGCCTACGAGTTTGGGTGCTTTCACATCTGACCTGTTGGGTTTGGTTAAAACAAACGCAGGCCCACTGTTCCTTTGGCCTGCTGTGAAAGAGTATAGCACAGTATATTGGTACTGAGACTTTGTGGAAGGGTGCAGCATTGGCTGTGAAAGAGCCCATTAAAGAGGGGCAGATCCACAAATTTAGTTTCACCTTTTGTTAAAATCGCGGCCTGTAACCCCTCCATTCCAGTTTGTTCATTGTCACTTGTTCCTTAACATGTTCAAATAGTTGAGCTGAAAAGGGTAAAAAAGTTTAAAAAATTACAATTAAAAAATAAATGTATTCATGGCATGATGTGATGATGAGCAGTCATGAGGATTTGTTGCAACCACTAGCGAACCGGACACTTAGGTGTAACATGTCATTCTTCTTTATTTGGATGCAATCATTTGCTTTCTGGCTAATTTAGATAGAAGTATAGATGGCGCTTCATTATCAAGTGGATCTTCTCCATGATCAATGGCTTCCTCCTGGAAATATCTGTGATTTCACTGCCTGTCTGAGTCGCATCGGTAGGGGAGTATCTGGAGAGATCTCCTCTGTTAGACAGGTTAACTTCTTCTCCTCCATGTTGGTGTTGTGGATTGATTTGATTGGCTAGGAAAAGGTTACACACATGTGATACACTTAGCTAAATGTTGTGTGTATGTATTCATTTAGTTTTATGTGATCCCTTAGGTCGTATTATCTCTCTCTCCTGGCATCCCTCCGGTACACTGATTGCTGCTGGCATGATGGACATGATCCGGATCTTTGATGCTGAGACGGGTAAGCAGATACAACTTGATCCTAGGGCTGCTCGATTGATCACATTTTAATGTAATTTACGATTTTGGCTTCCAACGATTATGACGACAAGATAATAAAATGATTATTTTGCCGCATTCCGTTTCGCAATGATGCTCTCGTTTTGTTAGAGCATGATTACGTTATAAATCCAGCACACGTGTCGTAATACGACACACGCATGGCTTGATGTTGTTTTCAAGGAGCGCCGTCTCAAGTCATCACAAGAGAGAACAACACAGAAACATGGCTGAACCTTTACTGACAAGTCACGTCTGCACGGAGACACAGCATTTTTATTATAAAAGTACAGATCAGGTTCGGCGCCCAAGACTGTGGCATCCGTGTTTAGTTCAGCTGGAGTAGTTACTAGAGTTGGGCGGTATCCAAATTTTGATACCGTCAAACCTCCTCCCTATTTTACCCCGGTATACGGGATTACCGTGACTAATTAAAAATTATGACGTAAGGCTCAGACGACGTCATCAAACTCATTAGAGTTTATCTTCTCTGCCCGAGCCCGGCCTGAACCGGGCCTAGCCTTCTCCCCTTATCTGAGGAGAAGGCTAGGCATAAACATTAAATATTATTGGTTATATGTTTAGCAGGGTAGGTCTACGTAAGAAATGTGTACAAAGTAAAAAAAAATAAGACGCTACACATAGTGCGCACGCATCATTCATAACAGTTCTGCTCTGTGCAGCTAAATCGAAGAATAAAGGAGTTGCGCTAAAGTGCAACATGGAACTTGGAGACATAAAGGATAAATTAAAAACAGGACCAGTGTTTCCCCTAGAATTTTTTTCAGGCCCGGTGGTACCCACCGAAAAAACCCTATACAGACGAGACGTGTGGGATGGTGTATTGGTGCAGTTGGATTAAGTCAGGTGGCACAGCAAGCAGTCTGCAATTCTGCAATTATTATATTTGCATTCAACATTTTTGTTCAACCAGAGTGTATTCAAGGTTTTCAAGGATTCAAGGAGAGAGTGACTTATTAAGGTGCCGGTTGATGGAAATGATCCAAAATTAGGGGCTGGAAAAATATGGCTGGAAAATGAGGAGCATCACATTAATAGCTACAGATACTGTAAAACACTACAACGACATATGAGTGCATATATTGTCTTATTTTATCAAGTAAAATCTAAGTTATAGGTTTACTCAACAGCCTAATAGTTCATAGAAATTCAGGTAGAAATAGGTTAACTCAGAGTTCCACAGCTTATCAAAAACAATCCTTATTTTATTAACATAGGCTGCCTAAGGGTGCCATCAGTAGCGTGCCTCGTAGTGTTGTCACGATACCAACATTTTGGTACCGGTACCAACATGTGTTTCGGTACATTTCGATACTTTTTCAAATAAAAAGTGAACGCAAAAAATGTCATTACTGACTTTATTTTAATAGAAAATCTTAGAACAATTCTGCAGCCATTCTCCTCTCCGTGCTTCTCTCTCTCTCTCTCTCTCTCTCTCTCTCTCTCTCTCTCTCTCGCGCTCTCTCTCGCGCGCTCTCTCCAAGCTTTCCTCCTGCTCCGTTTGTTGCTCCAGTCCACGCTGCTCGCTAACTTGCTAGCGGTTTCCTCCGGCTTGCTTGCTTTTTCCTTTTATCTCTCCAAGCTGCGGCTCGCTCCTCGTCCTCTCAGCTGTAGTTACAACGCGGTGATGTCACGTGGCGAGTTCGCCGCGCTGTTGCGGGCGCTGCCGGCGGCGGTACCGTTTTAAATGCCTCAGTACCCCGGTACCAAATTAGTACCGGTATACCGTGCAACCCTAGTGCCTCGGCACGATTGCCGGTTCCGGTCCGGTTCTGCTCACACCACGAGTCTGAAGAGTGCAACAGCTTATCAAAATACAGTGTAAACTCCGTGTTTTCAAAGTAGAAAGCGACATCGTGGTGGTTTAACGAGGCAGAGCGGCATCAGAACTACATCAAGCGCGTAAAGTACACGAAGAAGAACATAGAGGGAGCGCGCGGCTAGGATTGTTGCGGCCGCGGGTCTTGCGGAGCAAGTCTACTGTGCTGCGCGGAGGCGCTCCTAATGTAAATCATTATTGATTTATAAATTAATTCAATTTACTTTTAAAAAATATTTTGTTTCCT
Organism: Eutrigla gurnardus; assembly: GCF_963514095.1. Taxonomy (NCBI): domain Eukaryota; kingdom Metazoa; phylum Chordata; class Actinopteri; order Perciformes; family Triglidae; genus Eutrigla; species Eutrigla gurnardus. The sequence continues at coordinate 6,736,731 of NC_139923.1, read as the reverse complement.
TTTTTTTTTTAAACTTCAGGCCGTGCCACACACAGACTGCTGGTGGAGAGAGGTGCCAGAGCTTCCAAGAGTCAAGAGGTGGTGGTTTGGAGCGTTGTCTTCCTTTCTGACCACACGATCATCAGCGGTGACTCTGCAGGAAAGGTCCAGGTCTGGGACGGACTCACGGGCACCCTGGTCAGAACTCACCTGGTCACCAAGTGGGACGTTCTGGCTCTGTCTGTTTCACATGTAAGTGAAACACATTTCACGTCCTTAATGGCAGGCAGCTTTTGGGACAAATCCCCAGAGAATCGGTCTTTCTTTCTATTGAACAGGATGAGAGCAGTTTGTTAGCTGGGACATCTGAGGGCACGGTCGTCCAGTTTCAGTTCATCTCCTCGACTGTTGACCAGCAGGATAAAGAATGGGTCCGAACCAGGACCTTTAAAAACCACTCGCATGATGTGAGGGCGCTCGTCCACACTGAAACCGCTGTGGTGTCTGGAGGTCAGTGTGTGTATGAGTGTGTCTGTGTGTGTGTGTGTGTGTGTGTGTGTGTATATATGTATATATATATATATATATATATATATATATATATATATATATATATATATATATATATATATATGTAATATATATATATATATATGTAATATATATATATATATATGTAATTATAACTGCAGTGTTAGCATAGCCTAGCACTCATAAATCCAGACTCCATTCAGAAAACAAGCATTTAAAAAGTTGTTTGCTTGTCGTCTTGCAGACAGCCCTAACACAGCATGACTTCACACCTTTTACAAATTGTCGTCATGTGGTTGTTTTAGCATCCTTTTATCTGTTATTAAATCACAGGTAAATAATTTATTTTGGGTTCATCCAGCTGTAGTAAACCAGCCGACCAATGTCTTGCTAGATCCAGTGAATACAGCTTGGTGAAGTTCACCGAGCACCTCCGGATGTTATGAACTCAGACAGGATGGCGTTTGGTATCCCGGTGTATCTGAGACTTCACATGTACAAAGCAGTAGTTATTTCAGCCATGATGGATGAAACCCGGTTGGTGTAGACACAAAGTTAAGCCCCGCCTCTTTCTGCATTTCTAGATGAGAATAAAAACAAATGATGTATTGTATTACACCTTAAATATGACCGTGTCATGTGACGCGAAGCTGATGCTGTTTGTAATCCTGACAGGTATGGACACCCAGCTGGTAGTGCGACCCCTGTTGGACAAAGTGGAAAAGAACACCCAGGAGTCAGCACTGCGCAAAATTGCTTTCCCACATGTGAGTAAATGGCAAAAAATGGCACACCACCTCTCACAATTATATTTATGATCATTTTTTATTGATTGTCTGATGGGTAAAAAAAAAAAGTCTATGAAAAAATGACCCTACTTCTCTCTTGATTTATTATCTCAGTTAAAATTGTAAACGTGAGTTTATGGTCTCTGGTCTTCTTCAATACAGCATGATGTTCATTTAGTCCATTATCATCCATTTACAGTTCAAATCCAAGATGGTGGCGACCAATATGGCCTCAATATGAGGCTTGAGGCTTCAAATTGTAGTCCGCAAACCAACGGATGGTAAACGCAAAGAGGCAATGCTAGTCGATCAGTGTTATAGTGGTGATATGTTCAAGATGTTGTTTAAGAAAGTGCTTTTTCGATGAAGTTCTGCCAGAAAACGAAGAGAGCACCTTTTAAGGCCAATGTAGATCACGATCGTTTCCGTGGTGACCTGCTTACCTCCGTCTGTCTTCCTTGTAGCGAAGCCTCGTATGCTGTGCAAAGAAAGCAGGACTGCTGCTCTTCCAGTTCCCTGATCATTTAGAGCTGTGGAGACTAGGGGACAGCGATGGGCATGGTGAGTAAAACAAACGCACACAATGCATTATAATGCAAGAAAAGCAATGGTGGAGTTGAGTTAGATTGTAATACTTGTTTGTACTGTGTATGATAACAGGGAAGCCTGGTGACAGTCTACCTGTGAAGAGAAGACCAGAGAAACTCATCCAGCTGAAGAGGAAGGTGAGACTGATGTTGTGTGTATCTTTGTTTTACATCAAGACCCCTGAACTCTGTCAGTGGAAACGGATCCCTGCTGTTACCTTCTGTGACAGTAGGTTTGTGTTTTTTTCATCCTACTTCCCTGTCCTTTCCCTCTGACTAGAGTCTCTGCAAAAACAAGTATTTTAATGGAAGCACATTAGGCTGAGTCATTTACAACAAGACCCTAATATGTAGTCAGAGAAAGCCATACCTACATACTTGAGGGGTTATAAAAGCTGTTATTGATAGTTTTGTGGTTAATGGTATAATATGCCACAATTTCTTTAAAAAGTTGATGTATAGAATATGTGGACAAATGGCACCCGACAATGTGACTTCATATTATACCGTTAACACTGATAATAGTCCACGTGGTGTATATTGGGGATTGGACAAAGTTTATAGCGGATTGATATCGTAAATAAAATACATTTTTGAAATGTCACATTTTTAATGTATCCTTTATTTATACAGGGTTATGATTGTATTAGGATTATGCATTTATGATTCATGATCATCTTTTTAAAGATTTGATTGTTTTTCACTTAAATGGGTGTTTTTAAAAAGTATTTTTCTGAAACATGTAATAGATATCTGTATGTATTTTAAGAGTTTTACGCATTATTTGATTATCAGGATAGTATTGTGAATCGCCATTATTTTGGCAGGATAATGCATTTACTATTGTCCCATGCATACAAACAAGACTAATGTACATCCTCACTCTGTTGACCCTCTCCTCTAGTCTTCAGAATGAGACGTATTATTGGCAGACGTCCAGCTCTCTGCTGTTTGCTGCCTGTTACTTCATTGGTTGAGTTTAGGGGATGTTGAAAGACAATCGCTGACTGTGTGCTGACTTCTGCAGGGAGACGATCATATCTGCTGCAGTGCTTTGTCTCCATGTGGAGGCTGGCTGGCGTACTCCACCGTCACCAGTTTCCGTCTTTACAGATTACAGGACAACAACATCAGCGTCGCCAAGGTGGGCTCATCGACTCTGACAGTGCTGCTCTCTCACGCCACTCTCTATTAGTCATTGTTAACTAATCAGTGTATGTAAAGAGAGGTTATGTTTTATGTTCTTCCTTATTTCTGAAAAAACATACGTACCAGTAGTCAAGCGAGAGAGAGAAGTAATGTTTTGATGCCTTCAGGATTTTACCATTAAGTACACACATGATGTTTGTCCATTTAAAAGACTCATTTTGTGGTCTTACTGTTGAAGTATCAGACTTTGAAAATACATAACAATCAAGACATTCCACTCAAAAGTATGGTAAGTGCCGTCTCTCCGTATGTTCGGTACCAGGATGTTACTCACACTCACAAGAGGTAAGATAACGTAACAAATGTGTAACGGCGCTCGGTTAGTCAGCAAGCTAATGTCTGTGTTGGTGACGAGAGCTCCCTGACGGTTTCACCCTGAACTACATCGTACTGAGACTTTCTGTACTTTAACAATTATCTTTTAAATTAACAAACTTCATACGTGGAACTCATGTTTTTTTTGCCCGAAATATGGTCGAGGACAATCAAACCTCCCCAGTTCATTCATTCCAAGTCTGTTTCGAGCTGTATATAATAACGTTCTGAAATATTGAATTTGATTACACCCTCTAAAAGACTGTGCATGTAGGTAATGATGAAGCTTACCCTCTCCATCTTCTTCCTCTTCCTCCGTCCAGGTGTCCAAGCTACCAAAGGGCCTTCGCTCAGCCCACCAGCTCTGCTTCTCCTCGGACTCCTCCAGACTCTTTGCTGCCTCCAGCCATTCTTCAGTCATCGTTGTGTCTCTCAGCCAGCTGGACTGCAGATACCTTCATACCCTCAAACCCAAGTCAGGTGAGTCTGACTCCAGTCTGTAATATTTAGGCTCGTTAGATCAGCTTCACCTCGCCTGTCACAGAATAGTTACATCCGGGTAGATGTGATCTGTAGGCAACCTGTAGTTTTATCTACCACAGTTGATGAGGGAAAGCTGCTAAAAGCAGGAAGACACCACAGTAACGGTAAAAAGCTCTGGTTGAGTTGACGATAACGTTACTCACACCATCACCATTTATCAGAACACTTGGTTGATAATTAAAGCTGCGCTGGTGTTTTCCTTGTTCCTTGGATGGAGTTCTGCTGATACAGCAGCTCAGAGCGAGCTGCTCGTGTCTTGCTTTCAAACTTATTTTGTTGACTCCTTCCTTCTCGTTAGCCATGCTAGCTAAATCCTGGACCTGTTCGACCGCTGTAAACTGTCCTCTTGTGGATCCATTCAGTCCTCTAGCAGTCTTATTACCTTATTAACCCAGCATCCTAGCAGCCTTCTGTTCTTCAGTGTATGACCAGTCTGTGTGACCTCCAGGCTCCAGGCAGCCAGTCCACCTGCTGTTTGCCAGTGAGGATGGCAAATGGCTCGCGACAGCAAACACAGACTGTGAGATCCATGTCTTCAACCTTGAGAAGTCACAGGTTTGAGCTGATTTATTTATTTGGTAAATTTTGAATTCGTAGCCGAAGCGACAACAGTAAACTCCCATCGTCTCTGTGTGTTTGCAGCTCCATTGTACTGTTCCAGTGTACAGCTCATGTCCCACTGCCATAGCGATCCACCCAGCAACCAGTAACCTTGTTGTGGTGCATGCTGACCAGCAGGTAAACACTGCATTTCTTTTCTTCACACCCAGTTATTTTATAATAAACTGTCATGTGGGGGTACGGGACGATTTGAACATTTCATGTCATAATCTCTTGTGATTCATGATATTATCTCTACAACTATAACACAACACAAACTCTTAAATGCCACGAACACATACTGGAATGGTCCTCATTTAATCCCTTTGCATTTAGTCAAGAAACAATTTTTTTCTATTGTGTCACAGTCAAGTCAAGTCGAACTTTATTTGTATAGCACATTTAAAAACAGCCACAGTTGAGGTGCTGAACAAGCATAAGATAAACTACAATTAGCCCAATAAATATATATAAATGTTCCTATGTTACCTGCTGTTTTTATGACTCGTAGACTGTTCCAGAGAATAGAGGCGGCCATTGTTTTTGTGTCTGGTTCTGGGGACATCTGCATCTGATTGGTTGACATCAGTGCTCTAAATGGAGGATAACGATGTAGAATAGTTCTGCTCAATAAGGTGGTGCCAGTCCATTTAAACCTTTAAAAACAAGCAACAAAATCTTGTGTGTGCCGACTTCTGCAGGGAGACGAGGTTCGACAGTCGGTCGGAGCCTCCTCTCATCACCCTGGAATAAGATTTCCCTTAAATTTCCCTTCCCTTTTTAAAAATAGGAACCACAACCCTGGTCTGCCACTCCGTGGGCAAAAATCAATTTTCCAGTTAAAGGGTATGGTTAAAACCGTCAAGATCTAAACGTGTTTAATACATTCTAATACTGGTTAAATAACTAGATAACAGCCTAAACATGATGGATCAGTTGCAGATGTGCTGACTGTTGAACATCCTTTTTAAGTGAGAAACAAATATTATTGAATACTACATAAATGAAATCAATCAAATGCATTTTTGTATGATAGTGAGGTAGATTACTTTTTCAAGTTATTTGTGACGATAATTCCTGGAAAAAGAGAAATTCTCCACGATCAACTTACAAATACAATCCTATATCGTCCTCCGTTTACAACAATACAGGAACAACATAAGTGGTCTCACAAAAATTTAAATTGAGGTTTTGTTACAGACTGTATTTTCTGTTTCACGTACATGTTGCAGATCTTCGAGTACTGTCTGGTGAAGAAGGAGTACACGGAGTGGAGTCGGAAGCTGCAGAAGCGAGGACTGCACTCTCTGTGGTTGGAGCGGGACACACCCATCACCCACGTCACCTTCAATCCTAAAAACCCAGCTCACATCATTCTGCATGACATGTTCATGTTCTGCATCATTGACCAGAGCCTGGTATGTGAACGCATTTAAAAAATCCCATCATAGATCCAGACGGTGCTCTTGCTATGACGCTGTCTTGATGTGATGTGTTGTAGTGACCAGCAGACGCCACCAGAGGTCGTCTCTATCGTGTAACAGGATGCTGAGCTCACAAAAGCCCTTTTTACACAGACGATTCCGGCATAGTGGCGGAAAGGCGAGTCAAATATGCTGCGAACGCACCGTTTCTATAGCACTTAGCTTTGGGCCGTAACAGCGTAATGGCGTCTGCGTTTACAAAGCAGCCCGGCTTTGCGGAATAAGTGAGATGTCGTCTCGCATATTTACACGACTCTCCAACCGCGAGTAAAGTTGCTGCATCATAAACATGTCGATGCGTAGAACGGTCGATCGTTTTATCTTCTTTGGATCTACTCTTTGAGCTCGTTAAAACCACCAGCGGTGTGTCGCCCTGGTAACGCGTCTTCACTACGTCACGTCTTTTCCTCCTCGGGTGCTCGCTCTGTTCACAAAGAACTCGTCTCTCTTTTGATGCGGCTCTGTGACGACCTCTGTTGCCATCTCAGGCGTAACATTCCGTCACCCCTTTCCGTCTCGGCATTTACACCGGGGGGGGGGGGGGGGGGGGGGGGAGGCGGCAGAATAAAGGGTGATACTCCCTCAACGAAAAGGCAGTGTAAAAGTGGCTAAAGGTGGAGACTCTGTGTTTCCATCTTATGTTGCCTTTAAAATGTATATTTGATAGTCAGGATGTCAGTTCTTTCTAATTTAGAAAATAAAACACAAATTGATGTGACGGACGAGAGGCTGCTTTTACTCGGTGGTACACTGACTCACATTTCCACAGGCTGTATCCATCCAGTTTAGTGTTGTGCTGTTAATGTATTTTTTGTTTCCCGTTGGCTTTGCTGAAGTGTATTGCTGCATTTTGATCAGGTTAGGAGTGCAGCCACTCGTCAGCTGAGAGTGGTACATTGGTACCCACTGTGTGTGTGGTCGAGGGAGAGAGGGAGGGAATATGAGATGACCAGTAGGTTATAGCTGTGAGTGTATCGATGTAGTTTCCAGGTGATTCTGATGCTCTGTTCCTGTGTTTGTTTCCACATGCAGCCCCTCCCTGAAGCAAAGACTCTGCTGTACAATCAGATGACACTGAGGAGTCTTCCCGAGCCGGAGAGGATCAAACACAACCACGCCTTTAAGATATGCAAACATTTCCAGGTAACATACTTGGAAAACTGCTGCCCTGCTTTTAAGTGTGTTTTCTGACCAAAAACCGTACAGAGCGCTGCATTGATGTTGTGTTTAACCCTCTGAAGCCCAAAACCTGCCGGCTTATTTTCCTATTCAAAATAGCCAAAATTACACAACCTATTATAACCAGAAGTATTGTTGGATTTTCATTGGCTCTTAAACACGTGTCGCAAATGCTTCTTTGCTCAGCAACCAAATGGAAGCTTAAAATTGTGGTTTTTATTCTACATATTTATTAAAACAATATAAATAATATATATTAAAGGATACATACGTACTGCACAAAACAGCCTTTTTTAACTCCCACATTGGATTAACATGACGGGAGCCAGAGCCTGTAAGGTCAGAGGGTTAAGGCACTGGTGAGAAAGAAATGATCCTCAAAGTAACGGATGAAGGCCTTTTTAAAAGCTTTAATACAAAGGTAGCAAGTGACAAGCGTTTTATTTATTTGATCTCCCCCATCAAGCTTACTGTTGTCCTTTGTTCTCCTAATATTCTGCCCCACAGCACCTGATGTGTGTGAGATTACTGGAGGACCATTCTCTGGTTGTAGTGGAGCGCCCCCTGCTGGACATCATGTCTCAGCTGCCTGCACCTGTCCGCCAAAAGAAGTTTGCTACATAAATGAAGTGAAGGCGTCTCAGCTCGGATGTCATAGATTTTTAACATGCTGTAACAAGTTCATGTTTCACCAATTTGTAAAAAAAATAAAAATGCCTTAAGTAATAAACGGAACAGTTATTGTGGTTTGACTGAGAAGTATATGGAATTTATTGATAAAAATTCCCATTTTTAATGTTCGTTGCAAATGGTTTTGTATACAAACATACATCATTACTGACTGCATTCACATGGAATGAAACAATGAATGACCCTCAACTGGAATAGGTTCAGTAATTTAAAGTGGATTACACATGACTCATAACCATATAAATCATTATATAAAATGAACAAAAAAAATAGCACCCGCAACACGTGTACTTGAATCTATTGCCCCGTGCGGCTTTGATTTGGGGTTGGTTCAGTCTCAATGAATGAAGGAGTCACAAATGTATTTTGTGATTTATATATAAATGACTCTTCTCACAAATACATTTCTGATCCACACAAATGTGTCGTTTTAAATAAATGTAATATAAATCCATAAATATATGAATTAAAAAAATATTTGCAATTTTCATCAAAAATTTATTTGTATGTTGTTACATTTATATACAAACTGTTGAACTTGAATTTAAAAGACGCTTTTCATTTGTGAACTTGTTTGCATTTGTTCGTGAACTGGTCTGTATTTATTTGTGGATTTTTGAGACTCTCCTGATGTGTCTGGATTCACAAATGCGTTTTTTTCAACAAGGAGCTCTCTGTAGCCAATCAGATGCCTCCCTCGTTTTCAGCCAATCACATGACTGCATTTCCACGAGGGGTACCTCACCATGGCCAGAGCACAGCTTTTTCTCTGCGCATTTTGCGTTGCTTTTCAGTAAAAGAAATAAGAACAAAAAGTATTTAAAAAAAGTGATTTTATTCTCTCTCTAGCCAACGTTAGCTTGTTTGTAGCTAGCTAACTCCATTAGCTAGCTAACATTAGCTAGATCTTATAGTCAGCACTTTGAAACCAATGTAGTAAGCAATTTACCTATTAGTTATTATGGTTTGCTTGTAACTTATTTTTGCATGCATTAACAACAGGTAAGCTTTAGCAAGCAAATGACAGATACAGTTATGTTTTCTGATGTTAGTAGGATCATATAATGCTAGCTAAGTTAGCTTATGCTCCGTTGTCTAAAAGCATTATGGCTAACTAGTTAGCTAGCGCAAAATGCGCAGAGAAAAAGCTGTGCTCTGGCCATGGTGAGGTACCCCCAGAGCTGCAAACTTGTCGCTTTTCGGCGACAATCGCCGTTTTCTTGGTCAATTTGGTCATTCACGTGGATCGTGTAGAACCGGAGAGTTTTCTTTTTGGGGGGGGGGGGGGTCCAGAATTGCGAACAATTATTGGATCATTCTTATAATTGACATTTCTCTGGGCCAATCGGAATCTCAGCACTTGCTTCAGAATCTTTCTTATAATTGACATTTCTCTGAGCCAATCGGAATCTTGAAGCACACAGCGCCAACTGAGCTCGCCATTGGATGAGACGGTCGCCTGGCTACTGTTGTGAAAAAAACAGTAAGCTTGAATATACGAGGAGAGTCTATGGGTTATATCAATAACAGCGCTTTATTAGCACAAATATCAGGAAAACATATTCCGGCAGTTATACGTGCACGGACCTAGTAGTCAACTCAACATAGGGTTGAATTCACTCAAAAGGCGCTTACAACAGAATGCGCAGCTTATTTCATTGAGACTCCGCATGAGTCTGATTGGCTCATTCTATAGATGCAGGCGGAGCGTAATTTTAGCATGCCGCGGCCTGGTTGGAGCGCTGGGTATCTCCACCCACACTGGCTCATACGATCCATCCCTCTGGGTGCTGTCATCTATGTATGTGTGTGTATGTTGTCGAGATGCACATATATCATATACTCCTCCCCTGTGCGGCTTCCGCTAAGGAATGTATCCTTGGTATGTTGTTTGACCCCCACTCTTGCTGCTCTCTCGCCTGTGCCTGTGTGTGTGTATGTGTGTGTAGTAATTTAAAACATGTGTGATTAGCTCATGTATTTACATTTTTCTTTTCTCCACACTACCGCGCAAATCAGATGGAAAGTTTTCTCTTTTTTGAAGGAACTATCATCAAGGTAAGTCAAGCTTTTTGGAGCAAAAACAACCGCTATTTGTTTGATTCAATTAACGTTAGCTACTGCTTTTTTAATGTGATATAATTTACAATAATAGGCCTATTACTGCACTAGAGTTGTCACGATACCAAAATGAGTAACCACGATACTATACCAGACAAAGTATCACGGTTCCGGGTAATATCACGATACTGCGGCCTTTTTTTAAAATTATTGTTTTTATGAACTGCAATGTATTTGTACAAGTTAAATAATAAAAAAATAAAATAAATACTTATTAATTACTTAGAATGTTTGGTGCATGATAAACATAATACTGGTGAAGTAAGAATTAGACTGGAACAAATATTTTTATGAATAACATTTATTAAAAAGTTAAATTTAAGAAAAACAAAAAAAAACAACAGACCCACTGGCCTTTTCTCTGCGTGTTTGTGTGTCTCGTCAAACGTTGAGGTATTTAACTTAAAGGACAGCGCCTGGTGGCAGCGCCTGCACAGTGGACGGGCATCGTCAATGGCTTTACCGTCTGCCCCTTGTTTTAAGCCAAAATAGCTCCATATGTGGCTTTTGGAGTTCGTTTTTTTTAGCAAAATTAGCGGTGCCACTGACGACGACAACGCCGCCGCGGCAGACTCGCCGCTCGGGCCCGGTGCTTCTGCCATGGTGCGTGTGTTGTATTGTGTTGTGTTGTTTGTGAGTGTGTTGTGTTGTGTTGATTGTGACTGTTAATAAGCCGGGCGCGCGTCTGGGCGAGACAGAACTTGTTGTGAAGCGGAGCTGTCTTGAGTTCGTCTTCCCGGCAGAAACACACGAACAGCCAATCAGATAACAGACGGGCGGACCCAGCGTACGGAAACAGCCTATCATATCCCTGGACGTCACAGTAACAGGCAAACAGCCAATCATTCAGCAGCTGTGTAGTTAGGTTGCAGTAGTTGCCATGTGGGTCTGTTTACATGCAGTGAGAAGCCGGGAGGAGAGGAGAGGCGGCTGCTACGTAGCGGAAACTGGCACCGGTAGTAGTAATCCACGGTAGTACCGTCGTGTAGAATTTCTAGTATAGTAGGAACCGTTACGTTTTGGCACCGCAGGTTAGCGTGGCTACCGTGGGTATCGTGCAACTCTATACTGCACGAACGTAGACCTTGCATAACGTTAGTAATTTCTAGTGGTGCAACGGATCACGGATTAGGCCCATTCACACCCTACGGTAAATACAGATACCTTTTTATATATATATTGTATTTAACGATTTATACTTATATTATACTATATACCTGACCTTTTTATTTTAATGTTCACCTGCTTTGGCAAGGAGTAGGCCTATTAACGCTCACCAACCCGCAAATCGGCGGGTTGGTGAGCGGTGACACATGTCAGCGCTGCGTAGGCCTACACTTTTTCTGTGATCTGTTCTGTGATCTCATCTTCTAGACTTCTTCCAACTCAATCAGATACTGAAGGCGCACAACCTCTAGAGAGTTACTGCCATTGAGTTACTGCCAGAGCCGTCCGCAGAGCCGTCCGCGGTGCAGCTAACGCAGAGCCGTCCGCGGTGCAGCTAACGCAGAGCCGTCCGCGGTGCAGCTAACGCTGCGTGCTAACAGCTAACACCTCGGCGTGTCCCCGGGAGAATACAGTCGCCTTGCACATTCATCAATCAATCCTCACATGGATTAAACAAACATTTGGGATCGCATCGGCTACGGACTGGAACTCTGCAACCAAGACTTACCTGAGATTTCCACCAATAGCGGGCCTCTTCCCAGGCCTTCACCTGGAGAACAAGTACGACATTCTCGGCCTGCACGATTTCCCCCCGTTGCCCGCGGGATCCCAGCCTGCTCCTCCGCCCCCGTCTTGTCCACCTGCCGCGCTAAGGTCCGTCCTATTTACTGGAGAAGTGAACAACGTTTCCGTTGCATAAAAACCGTGACACGATCTGAACCGTGAGTTTTGTGATCCGTTGCACCCCTAGTAATTTCTAACAACATAGGGCTATTTAGATAAACAATCTGGCGAGTGTTGTCCTAGGCTAATACACCAACAGCAAATTTCTGTATAAGTTTGATATATAATATAATAATAATAAGCTCAGAATTCGAGTAGCCGTATATCTCGAAACACCGATCAGTCCTTGGACCGATGAGATTGGCTAACTTATCCTGTGATTTTCCATTTCAGAATGAGGGAGCTTAATGAGGAGGACTCATTATATGTAGCACAGCTAGACTCAGCAGGGAGGTGCAAGTGGAGCTGGGCATGGCTCAAAGTGGAAGTGAAGCAGGAAGTGCAGGGAGTTGCGCATACACTGCCACTTTCTTTGTACTTCAAAAAAGTAGATAAGGCAGGACATGCCAAATGTACCTTATGTACAAAAGAAATCAACTATGCAAAGAAGGGGGTGCATGCCCTAACATCCCACTGTGACACAGCCAAACACAGAGGAAAAGTGTTTACCATTTTGACAACCAGGAGTATTCGTAGTCCCCCTGAAAATGCCGTTCCTGAGACCCAGTGACCAGAAGCAATGAGAGAGAGGGAGAGAGGGAAATTGCCTGTGTCCACGTTTCAGCGTGTTGCAAATGCAGAGGTTTAGTACCTAGTTACTATTTAGGGCTGGGTATTGTTTAGAATCTCACGATTCGATTCGATTTCGATTCGTTGGGTCACGATTCGATTCAATATCGATTCGATATTGATTGAAATGCTTTGATATCGATTCAGTTTCAAGTAGAAATACACAAGTAAGAGTACCAGATCATTTTTTCAAATAATTTATTTAGTTTCATGCCTTATGAACAGCCGTGGTATAACTCATAGCATGATAAAACAGGACACTACTTAAACACTGAACTACAGTGCATGTAACCGCCGCGGAAGCTATGGTAGTAGACAGTAGTAGTGCAGATATACCGTTGAAATGCACATATTTGTTTATCTACTCTTCACTCATTTATTAAATGTATTTTCTCTTCCTGTTTCCCAGTGCGAGTTGAGATACACAACTATGATCGCATTTGTCAATCGCGGTATTTTATTTTGAAAATTGCTTTTATTTTGAAAATTGGCCAGATTGTCTCGTGTTTCTTTAGCTGTGGCTGCAGACCCTGAATTGGGACACAGCTACTGTGTGATTTACTGCCAGAACTGACGCGTTCGCTCGCGGGACGCGCAAAAAATAGAGCAGACGCCGGAACGATCGCTTCACGGCGCGGGACGGCCGCGCCTATTCGCGGCGCTCCGTGTCTGGTGTGAACGACACCATAGCTTAACAGGGGCGCCGAAAGGAAGCGGGCTCCGCTACGCGCCTATTCGCGGCGCTTCCACGGCCGGTGTGTACTCACTCCGGTCGCCATATTGTAATGGTTTGGTCTAGTGCGGCCCCCGTCCATACAGCGCGAATCACACGAGGGTGTCGGTCACAGCGCCCCCACTGGCCAGGGGCTTGAATCGATTCAGAAGATTGCTGAATCGATATTGAATTGCGGGGAAAAGAATCGCAATGCATTGCTGAATCGATATTTTTACCCACCCCTATTACTATTTATACAGAAAATGTAATGAATTGTTGGTTGAAGTTACATTATGAACACTGGCACTTTGAGAATGTTTATTCAACGTAAAGAGCACTACAAATAAAATGCATTATTATTATTATAATTATTGAACTGAAATGTATTTTCATATTTTGATATTCATTGCATATCAGCCATACAATATGAAGACGCACCGTTTCATCATAGTAGACCTATGTAGGATAGTTTGCAAGGTTACATTTTAATGATTTTAATTTGCTTTGCTTTCAGGCAATGGTTCTGGGCACTTTGGCGGAGCACTCACTGCCATTCATAATGGCCCCTGTCATCGTCAACCTTGCTCGGATGCTGGCCGAGGACAAAGTGGCTCTAAGTCGCATGAAGCTGTCGCGAACATCAGCACAATATAAAATGGTTCACGGCCTGGGGAAGACATTCTCCGACCGCATCCTCAGCAACACTGGGAAGTTACCATTCTCTGTCAATCTTGATGAGGCCACCTCAAGGAGTGACAAAAAGGTAATAAGAGTAATTTCTAGTATGTATACAGTGCTTTACCCCTAAAGCAATTAAACGAGAATGCCAGCCATTATTAACCCATATCCCTGATGATCGAGGTTACCGAGTGCTGTCATTAGGAAAAATAACAAGAAAATTTGGGTTGAGTATCAGAACAGCAGCTAAAGCGAACCCTATGGGGACCGACATAACCGAAAGTGAAACTTAAGGATGTTGTCTCTTTATTTTTCCTACTGGCAGCACTCTGTAACCTCGAACAACAGGGATATGACTTAAAAACTGCAGACGTTCTCCTTTAACAATGGTCTTCTCATTTATACAGGTGCTTTCCATTTTGGTGAGCTATTATAACCCAGAGAGGAAGGCTGTTGATGTGGAGCACCTTGGGTCATTTGAAATAGTGAAGGTCACCGCAGAAATCCTGGAGAATGCCCTGGACAGGTTTTTCAAAGACAACAATATCCCGTGGTCCAACTTGGTGAGCATGATGATGGATTCCTGTGCAGTGATGCGGGGCAGCAAGACGGGCCTGGAAACCAGAGTGCGACACAACCACTGCCCAGAGCTTCTAGACATCGACGGGGACTCATGCCATCACATTCATAATGCGTCAAAGAGATTTTCCAGTCCTTTCAACGGTCATCTAGAACAGCTCTTCAGTGACCTTCATGTTGATCACAAGTGGGCTTCTGACCAGGTAAATTCTTACAGGAGTGTAGAGCACTTGTATAGCTCTTTTCCACCTTGACAGCATTCAATGGCCTCTTATTCACCGCTGACACTTTGGTAATTTGATGGCCATTAGATGGCCTTATTATTGTCCTCTGATTCATGAATATCATATGGGACTGAATCATAACTTGAGACATGTGTTCTTTCTGTTTGTCAGCGGGCTTACCTCCAAGAGATCTGTAAATACATGAGCATTCCTGGATCAACTCCAAAGAGATTCGTCCAGCATCGTTGGCTGTCATGTTATGATGTTGGACTCAGCACTCAGACCATGCTTCCTGCTTACAAGGTCCTGTACTTTGGGTTCATGGATAAAGAAGACAAGGCTCTCTACAAAGAACCTTGGGAACAACTTTATGCTGCTCACCATGTGAGTGAAAAGGCCCAGAGACACATTCAGTCTTTTCACAAGGACCTCAGCGGGAAAGGTAAATCAATCCATTGCGGTTGTAGATTGGCTGGATAATGTGGACAAATTAATGGAAATATGTATGGTGTGTCAACATTGGCCTGCATGTTCACTATCTGACATATGCTTTGGTAAATCAACAAACAAGAGCTTTGATATATTCTTTTCCAGGAATGACACAGCAGGGCAGAGACCGAAAGCAGCGGTTGGTCAAGAAACTGTGGCATGAAGACACCAAAACAGAGCTCCATCTCAGTGTCTACACAGGTGTCCTGGCTGTTCTGAAAGAATACGTCATGGCATTCCAGGTATATTGAAATACTGTTTCACAACTATGTTGTATCATAAAGCTTGGATAGTTTTATTTTATGTTACCAGTGTAACTGGCTGTGTCTTACTCTACTTGTATGGTGGAAATTCATATCCATCTCTCACTTGCACAATATTACTACTTCCTCAGAGTCGTGACACCCTTGTGCACAAGTTGCATGACAAGCAGCTGCAGGTTTTCACCAACTTCCTTGCATGCTTTGTGAAGCCAGAACACCTGCCACCAATCCCCAGAACCCTGGCAGGTCTCGAACTCGAGGGAGACAAACTGCTGCCTGCAAGAGACCTGTATGTGGGTCGAGTGGCAGATAAATTCAGACGGGAGCATCCTCAACACCATGTGAGTGGTTTAAAATGAGTTACCAGACTTTTGGACCAAAGCCATTTTATTGCCAATGATAAAGGAGCACAACTATACCAGTGTGTTATTGTTAATATTTATACAGCTGCTGAAGCCCTTCCTGGACCAAGTACTCCAGGCATACATCTCATGTGGGGTATACCTGCAGAGCAAGCTGCCACTGGAGAGCATGACCCTGCAGTGCCTGTCTGCTGTTGACCCTATTGCAAGGGGGCACTCCAAGACTGGACGTCTGCTTAGACGACTTGCGGAGATGTTCACCCAGTTCCTCCCTGCTGATGTGGATGTTCAGCAAGAGGTTAGCTGGATAATGCACTTCCCTAATGTTAGTATGTAATGCTTGTTTGTGAGTCTTGTGTGGATGCTTTTGATATTTATTGTTGCCGTTTATTTTTTAACCGTATATTTTGCTGCTGTGGAGGTTAAATGTCCCTGGGATAATTAAATAGTTCTTATCTTATCCTAGGTTCTCCAGTATGGCGTAGACCAGAGCCTGCCAACCTTCAGAGAAGGAGATGATGCTGTCAGCTGGTGGGCAGCTGTCTTTGAAACGGGAAGGTACCCAGGGCTCAGCATGGCAGTAAAGGCAGCATTGTCGGTGTTCCATGGGCCAACAGTGGAGTCTTCATTCAGTCTAATGTCTGAAATCATAGACTCGAAAAGTGGCAGCATGAACATTTCCACTCTGAGTGCCATCCAAACTGTCAAACACACCTTGCTGACCCGGAAGCAGACGGCAGTGGAGATGTTTAAAAGAGAAGACCTTAAGCATGGGCCAGTGGACCAAAGGATGTGCCACAACATCATGTCGGCCGGAACCAAGGACAAAGCTCTGAGGAAGCAGGCAACCCTAAAGGAGATGGAAAGAAGGACGGAGTTTGCCTGCCAGCCATCCTCAAGTGCTGCCACAGCAAGAAGAGCCAAGGCAGAAGAGGAGGCGCTGGCCAGAAGGCGGCATGCGGCCAAACAACGCAAGAGAGCTTGCGAAACACTCTTCAAGGCTAAGCGACAAAAAAAAAAAAATTGTGGCAGTTGTAAATAAAATATTTTTTGTAAGCCTCAAGGATGTTTTGACAATGTTTTTTGAGAAAGTATGCTGAGTTTTGTTAAGTCACGCTCAGACTAGTGTCATTTGCATAGTACCATCAAAAAAAAATCCCCCCGTGACACTGTCACCTTTTTTCCTCTGAGGAGTTTGCAGGTCTGGGTACCCCTCGTGGGAATGCAGTCATGTGATTGGCTGAAAACGAGGGAGGCATCTGATTGGCTACAGAGAGTTCCTTGTTGAAAAAAACTCATTTGCGAATCCAGCCATGTCAGGAGAGTCTCAAAAATCCACAAATAAATACAGACCAGTTCCCAAACAAGTTCACAAATGAAAAGCGTCTTTTAAATTCAAGTTTAACAGTTTGTATATAAATGTAACAACATACAAATACATTTTTGATGAAAATTGCAAATATTTTTTTAATTCATATATTTATGGATTTATATTACATTTATTTAAAACGAAATGTATTTGTGAGAAGAGAGTCATTTATATATAAATCACAAAAAACATTTGTGAATCCTTCTCTGTGCATTCATTAATAATGAGACTGAACTGACCCCATAAGAGAGGGCTGAACCCTCCTACAAACTCTATCTCCTTGTGAGGATGTTTGGTTCATATGTAGTTGGGGTGAACTGTTTTTAATGTTTACCCCCAAAAAGAATGTACCAGTGTTTGTGTTGAATATTAGAAAATGTGAGAACACAGTATGAAAAAAGTGTAGTTCCATAGTATTTCCAGAGTAGCAGTGTATTTACATGTGGCCACTATAACATTTTAGGGTATTTTAATGGCATATGATTCGATGATTAATAATTAAATTAAATTAATTTAATATGCTATGGGGGTCATTCCGTGTCATTTCATCAAATTTCTGAAAATCTTCCCACCTGACCATCTCAGAATGTCCTGAAAAAATTCAAGTACAAAGACACACTTGTTAATAGGACAAATCCAAAATATTAGGTCTCTACTGTCAACAGTTTTCTCATGAAACATCATTGAATGAAGGGTAGTTTAGACGGTTTTTGGCATCATGCTCTGAAAAGCCATTTTTAAACAGCAATATCTGGAAAACTATTTCACCTGTGGCCTTCAAATTTTTTTACAGTGTATAACTGTTACTAATAGACTCCAGACATGAAATATCAGGGGTGTAGTTCAATAATGACCTAGTATGGTAGGCACTTAAAATGTGGCTTTTTGAAATAAAGTAGTACATTTGAAGAGTTGTTGAGCTCCCATTTTTGCAGATAAAAGACTTTGATCACTTCTGCCTCTTCACAGATATTTAAAGATCATATTCTTGTTAAAATCTTATTACAAAATCGGGAGGGTGTTTTGCCTCAATTTGTCGCAGTGATTTTTTTAAATCCTGATATTGGTTATATTTTATGACATATTGTACTGTGACATTTCATGGCATACTATTCAATGACATTTTATGACATGCTTAACTAGGACTTTTTATAAACTTTTTCCATGACAA
This sequence comes from Eutrigla gurnardus, assembly GCF_963514095.1. Lineage (NCBI taxonomy): Eukaryota > Metazoa > Chordata > Actinopteri > Perciformes > Triglidae > Eutrigla > Eutrigla gurnardus. Next base: position 6,718,335 of record NC_139923.1, on the reverse strand, counting down.
ACTAAACTATAAAAATGTTTTACTTTACTACGTAATTATTTTTGGTATACTATTCTCCGACTTTATAATGAAATGTTTTTTTTTCTTAATATGACATGTTTATGACATACTATACTTTTGCATTTTCATGATATATTTTACTTTGACTTTTTCATGATACTTTTTATGGCACACTATAATGTTACATTTTTATGGTAGACTCTTTTTCATACACTTTGGCGTGCTATAGTGGGAGAGATTTTATGCCATTGATGACATTTATGGCATACTATACTGTGACTTTTTAATAACTTATTATATGCCATTTTCCTGGCATGCTGTATTATGACTCTTACATGGTATACACAATACAGTGGGCCATTTGAAAGCATGCAATATTGTGCATTTTTTATTGTAACGTTTACTTTTTATACAATTTTTAAAACATTTTGTACTATTTCAAGTTACATGAAGTGTAACTTGTTATGACATACCATACCATGATGTTTTTTTTATCATAAATTATTATGACGACATTATATGCTATTAACTTTCAGCACAAAATATACTATGACTGTGATTCCCCCCCCCCTGACAATAGTGACATTGGTGTAGCATACTTTTACATTTTGTATGGCCATCTACTGACTTTTTCTAAGATAATATACCATGAATTGGGGTTACCTATGATTTTTTTTATGACACCCTACATTATGAAATGTGTATAGCATACCATACTATGATATATTTATAGCATAGGCTACTATACACTGCCATGTTTATAGCATTCTGTTCAGTTAGTTAAACATGACATTCAATCATTATTTGCCATATACTGTAGTAGAACTTTTAATATTATTTTTTATGGCACAGGATACTTTGGCAGTATGACATTTGATGGCAAAGTACCTATAATTTTCCATTTTCATGGTAAATTGTAATGTGAGTTTTCTATTGTTAACTATTTGTATGCTGAAGAAAACCTCACGAAAAAAGTCCTGTTTCGGATCATCGGGCAGAAAATGAACCTTGTATAGTTCTTTGTAATTATGCATAATTCAGATTCACAGATAGAATGTTGTGTTTATTTTAAAAGGTCAAATTAAGCTAAATAAAGTGAAACTACTGCGTTAAGGCCAGAAACAAAAGGGCCAGTTCACTGGGTTTAGCCAGCATAAACAAAAAGCACGTGCACAGTTAGAAGTGTACTCACAAGTCCACAACAGTCAGAGATGAAGATCGGGGAATGGGGGAAGGGCAATGGCAAGTTGCAGCAGCACACGCGGCGGTGAACCGTGTTCAAGTACAGCAGCTACAGTCTCTCTCCAACGGTCCAGGGCTCTACTAGTCCTACTAGGAAACCTATCACAGTGCACGCTCTCCACTGGGATCGACGTAAAAGCGGAAATACGTAATCCCTCCCCATAAGGATACCGCCAAAGTAGCCACACTCTCGACTGTGTTTGTCAACACAAAACCGCAACAATGGCTGAGTCTCAGACTGAGTGTGATAATGATCCGGAGGAACTTTCAGAAAATCCTTGGCCTTATCTGGACTCCATGTTTGAGTTTTACAGAGTAAAAAACATGGACACAGACAAACAGTCATATATCTTCAAATGTGTATTGTGTTTGCCGAAGGAAAACTACATCTCTGCTTTCAACAACTCGTCCAACTTAAAGAAACACGTTGACGTAAGTTAACCAGACTTTCACCATGTTTTTTTTCTATTTGTCTCGGTCAATGTCATCATGTTGTGAGAATGTGAGTGTGTGTTGATCACAAAAACTACATTTTGTAGGAAGTGGCGCTGTGTGTGTGTGTGTTGTGGTTTGAAACGATGGCCAAATGAAACGCTCTCATAACGTAGTGTTATTTGTTATTAACACTCACCAAACTTTTGTCGACCCCCTTGCTTTGCTTTAGTTAATCCATTTGCCATATTACTGAGAAATGCTGTTCTAGTATAATCCTGGGGGAACGCTGCTTTTGGGCTGAATAAGCTGGATGTATACTTTGTCGTACAACATCCTTGCATGCCGCAGTGTTTCCCCTAGAATCTTTTTCAGGCCCGGTGGTACCCACCGAAAAAACCCTATATAGACGAGACGCGTGGGATGGTGTATTGGTGCAGTTGGATTAAGTCAGGTGGCACAGCAAGCAGTCTGCAATTCTGCAATTATTATATTTGCATTCAACATTTTTGTTCAACCAGAGTGTATTCAAGATCACAAGGAGAGAGTGACTTATTAAGGTGCTGGTTGATGGAAATGATCAGGGTCCAGAAAAATATGGCTGGAAAATGATGAGCATCACATTAATAGCTACAGATACTGTAAAACACTACAACGACATATGAGTGCATATATTGTCTTATTTTATCAAGTAAAATATAAGTTATAGGTTTACTCAACAGCAGTTAACTCAAAGTTCCACATCTTATCAAAAACAATCCTCCCCCCCGGGGAGGGGGGGCAAACGGGCTTTGGCCGGTTGTACATACGTCATCACGTCCTAATACTACACACACATATGGCGTGATGTTGTTTTTAAGGAGCGCCGTCTCTGCTTATATTTCTCGACAACACTCGACCTGCATCAGCGCATGTGCGCACGAGCGGATCTGTGCGAGCAGACAGCGCGAGCGCAGCGGGTTTTGGACGGAGACACACAGCGGCATTTTTATTATGTAAAAATAAATAATAATGTAATGTAATAAAATAAATATTATGGACCCTATGGACCGGTTCCGCTCACACCACGAGTCTAAAGAGTGCAACAGCTTATCAAAATACAGTGTCAACGTTCCGTGTTTTCAAAGTAGAAAGTTACATCGTGGTGGTTTAACGAGGCGGAACGGCATCAGAACAACATCAAGCGTTATAGGTTTACTCAACAGCAGTTAACTCAAAGTTCCACATCTTATCAAAAACAATCCGAAGGACACGAAGAAAAAAGTAGCGGGAGCGCGCGGCGAGGATTGTTGCGGCCGCGCGTCTTGCGGAGCAAGTCTGCTGTGCTGCGCGGAGGCGCTCCTAATGTAAATGATTATTGATTTATGAATGAATTGATAGGTGGCTTATTTTTGGTATATTGATTTTTTTTTTTGGCCTGGCGGCAGGTCTCCTTGGCCTGGCGTGCCGCCAGGCCTGTACAATGGTAGGGGAAACACTGCATGCCTGATTAACAGCAGAAGTTATGCGTTTGTGATGCCTGTAGATGGGCTATGTTCGATGCAGTTTCCTTGGCAATATAACACCGTAAGATACATTATGTTAATCTAGTCATACTAGTTAAAGGTATATGTATTGTATTATATTTTACTTATCTTGTGTGACTGTATAGCGCATAGCCGTGGTTGGTATTTACTGGTGGTGCAGGAAGACATGAACCCCCAAAGACTTTTTTACACAAATATTTATTAACTTTGTTAAACCTAGAAACGTTCATTTTAGGCTATTTGAAATTTACTCTTACTTTTACTTAAAGTACATTTAAAAGCATGTACTTTTGGATACTTTTTTACTCTTACTCAAGTACAATGTCGACTGAGCTACTTTTACTTGTAACGGAGTAAATTTTGACCAGTAGTATTTGTACTCTTACTCAAGTACTGGTGTCGAGTACTCTGTCCATCTCTGCTGGTCCTGAATCACATAATCCATCTTAGTAATTGTGCTACAGGCTAATTCACGGCGAAAAGCCCACAGTATAACAAATGCGCAATTGCTAGCTGCAATGTGGAATCAAAAGTATGAAAGTCTATGAGCACGCTAAGCTAAAGGCTAGCAGCAATGAGCAATTCAGCACATCTTTTACACCTTCCAATCAAACAACAGCACCAAATACATTAAAACACGTGTATTTACCTCTGGCAGCTTCTCAGAGTTCACACACATCAACCACAGAACGACTCTCCGTCAGTCTTGGAAGTTAGGAGTGTTACTTTTACTCTTAGCGTTACAGTTATCCTGCTCGGATGCCAAGAAGGCCGCTTCTGCTGTCGCTAACCTTGCAGCGACACGGAGGTGACCTAAGCACCTCCTCCTTGAACAATGTGAGGAAAGGATTGGTTCAGGACTACAAACATAGGTTTTGCACATAATCAGCGCTGATGGGGTGAAACCGGATAACAGCAAAGTGGAGGCCATCACCAAACTGCCCAGCCCTACAAATGTGGAGCAACTTCGTCAGGTGCTAGGTCTGATAAACTATGTGGGCAAATTCCTTCCTGGCCTGTCAACCATGCTGCACCCGCTCACGAGCCTACTCAGAAAAGAGACTGCATGGGTCTGGGGTGAGCCTCAAGAGCAGGCATTTTACAAAGCGCCCTGCTACAGGACCACGAGGGAGAGCTACGAGCCGCCGCCTTCTGTTCTCGCACTCTCACGGATGCGGAAAAAAGATATTCCCAGATCGAGAAAGAGTGCTTGGCATCTGTGTGGGCCTGTGAGCGCTTCACCCGCTACATCCAGGGGATGGGCAGGGTCCGTCTTCAAACAGACCATAAGCCTCTGGTGCCATTAATTAACACATACGACCTGGACAAGACCCCATTGAGGTGTCAGAGGCTGCTCATGCGCCTAATGCGGTTTGATCGCGGAGCACGTCCCAGGTAAACAGCTGGCAGTGGCTGATGCACTCTCGAGGCAACCCCTGGATGGAGACCACAAGTCAGACACTGATAGTCAGGTCAGAGCATATGTGAACACTATGGTGGCTAGCAAGCCATTCAAGTCACCCAAGCTGGAGGAAATCCAGGGAGCCACACAGAGTGATGCTGAACTTGAAAAAGTGATCTCTTTCATCAGAAAGGCTGGCCACAGAGAATGGCAGAGTTCTCACCCCTGCGTGTATTTCACACAGCCAGAGCTCACCTTTCTGAATCAGATGGTCTAGTACTGTACCATGATCGTGACTTACTTAATTATCACCATGAAATTTAGCGATAAACTTGCATTCAACCTTGTATCAATGTACAAATTAATTGTTAAATAAATCGTTGAAACCCAACCAAAATAAAAAACAAAAAACATTTGAGATCTCAATGAACAAAAAATGTACTCTTGTGTCAACAGGTTGAGTATGAGTCAGTCTTTGGTTACTAAACCCAAGTTGGTGAATGTTTCAGTTTATTTTGAGTGCACTCAAGTTTCCTACCACCCTTTATGAGAAAGATCCATCCTGGTTACAGACGATGAAGGCTGTGAGGTGAGTAGAGGGGAGGACTGAAGATGATGGGGATGATGACTGGAGATCCAGTGAGCAGTGATGGAGGGGAATGATGGGGGGGAACCAGAAGGCAGCAGGATGAAGGCAGCTTGAGCACTCAATCCAGTTCGTAGAACAGCTCAACAAAAAAACCAGCCTGCACAAAACGTGCAGGGAAAATTAATAATTGTCCTTATCAAAAGTCCACTGTGTGTTGTCTCTTTCTTTCTTTTTTTAGCTCTCAGAGTTACACACACTATCACACAATCCCTCATACTTCACATAATAACATTTCACTCACATACGCTTTAACTTTTGCATCCATATGCTTAATAAAATAGCTCACAAAGAATATATTCACACATTAAGCACATAATATTAACCATGTCTGCTAAATTATCTGAATTAGCTGACCAACGGGCCTAATTAGCATTTTTTCACAGTATTTACACATTTCCAAAATAAACACACCATTCGTAATATCACCATGAGCTTATCAGCTTATCCCGACTGGTTTTTTAACACAATAAATCCACAGTCTGAAGTTATAAACCTTTTTCAAGTTATCAACCAGAATGCTAATTCACCTTGCTAGTTGAATGTGCTAATTCGCCGTGTTTGCTAACAGCTAACTCACCGGGATATTCAATAGCCACGTCGTTCGGACGGGTCAGGAACCTCCGCGACGTCGGACGACTTTTCTTTCCACGGTCAAAAAACTCTTCTAACGTAGCCTTTCTACTTCCTACTTTAAAGACAAGTAGTGAACTATTGGTTTGTGCTAATAACAGCTCTCTGCTGATGCTGCTAAGCTCACTCTCCATACACATGTCTTTCGTTTTTTCGGACTGGAAACACTCGTCAGTGCACCACTTCCTATCACCCAGTTACACCACTTGGTGGCAGCGGCAATATTTCTTTCGATTACTGTCATTGATATGGAGGCCAGGCCTTCCGTTTGTTTTCATTAGTTGGAACTGCGGGTATAATTTGCGCAGCATTGCGCAATAGATCGTCCCGAGACCTCAATTGTGCGTTGTGGCAATGACTGTCTAATTAAATATGGGCGTGAATTGTTACAAAGTTAGCTGAACCGTATTACGCACGCAGGACTCTGGTCAATCAGACGCACGCACGTCAGTCAATGCCATGGCAACAGAACCCATCGAGGCCGAATATAAAAGGGGTGCACACCGTTTTGATTTTTCGTTGCACTTGGACTTGGACATAGTTACACGCTCTTTTGAGACCAAACTGTGAAAAGTTATAAGCAGCTGGAAATCATCTACCGATTACTGATTTTGTTGGAAACGAGCTCCCGACCAATCAACTGACTGTTGGAAAGCTAGGCAGTGTTTCCCCTAGAATTTTTTTCAGGCCCGGTGGTACCCACCGAAAAAACCCTAAACAGACGATAATGTAATGTAATAAAATAAATATTATGGACCCTATGGACCGGTTCCGCTCACACCGCGAGTCTGGAGAGTGCAACAGCTTATCAAAATACAGTGTCAACGTTCCGTGTTTTCAAAGTAGAAAGCGACAAGTACACGGAAGAAGAACGTAGCGGGAGCGCGCGGCGAGGATTGTTGCGGCCGCGCGTCTTGCGGAGCAAGTCTGCTGTGCTGCGCGGAGGCGCTCCTAATGTAAATGATTATTGATTTATGAATGAATTGATAGGTGGCTTATTTTTGGTATATTGATTTTTTTTTTGGCCTGGCGGCAGGTCTCCTTGGCCTGGCGGGCCGCCAGGCCTGTACAATGGTAGGGGAAACACTGCTAGGCTGGAAATGGCCCGACTGCCGGAGGACCCCCTGGGCCGTGCGATGGACGACAACGCTGGAGGTAAGACCACTTTTAACATTTATTTCGTTTTTATTATCTTGTTTTAACAATTTTCTTGTTAATTCGTCCTTTTAAAACATTCACAGTAAATGAGTGTTATTTTTTGAATTTTAAGGCGATCACAGCTTCTTCTTCTTTCTTTTTGGCTTGTTGTAAATCTCTGATTTGGTGAAAACAGACTTTCACCCGACGTTTTCTCCGTGTAACATGATTATTTGGTGCGCGGAATGTCTTATGTCGGGACTGTGGATGTGTTGATAGATAGTGTGGTGGTTTGAAAGGGCGCGAGGCCACGCTGAGTTTGGATTGTTGACTTATTGTCCAAACATCTGCAGCTTTGACTTCATCATGTGACGTCAGATTATTGTTGAACAGTGAAATATGCGCTTTGCTCGTTGTTGTGGTGTTTTGTTTTCGGGGGACACGAGCGCGATCTGTAAGTTACTGTATGCGCGTGCATGCGCGCGTGCAGCTTCCAGGGTGACGCCGTCATCTCCTCCACGCGCAGTGACGTGCAACTCATAAACCGGGAGAATATTGAGTTTTAAACCGGAGAGCTCACTGTGGTCATTGTGGATGAACGGAGCCATGTCTCCCTGTGCGTAATGACGCATATGAAACACATTCACGCTGTTTATTGCAAACCGTCGATCCTTTTGTCCACACGAACACCGAGGAGTGTTTGGTGCAGAGTAAATGTCTTTGCCCAGAGCTCACGAGTGATCAACAGTCGGTTCATTGATCCGCTGACCGACTGATCACATTTCTATCGAGAAGTAGAAGTCGTGCGTAAAAGCGCTTCCTCTCCGCGTCCAACAGTTATGAAGCGTTCTTCACCTCATGATACAAGCTGTTTAGACTGAACCCTACACGGTGGTTTAACACATATAATACTTATATAACAATATAATGAATGTGGTTATCTTGTTATCTGTATTGCTATAATGATTACGATTATTATTATATTTATTATTATTGCTGTTGTGTTGTCTTCTCTGTTCGTAACTAAAATGAACAGCTCCATATTTTCAATCATATTTACTTTTTGATCACAAAAAATGTTGATTTTTAATCTGCAGTATGTCAAACTTGTCATCCACTGAATATACTTATAGTAAATATTGTCAAAAATATCCATCTTTTTTTCAAATACGTGTGTTCATATTCCTGTTGAAGCCGGAGCCCCGTGTGTGTTGGAGGTTCATGAAGCAGCCCTAGAGTTTATAGATACCCTGTCGTTATTTCTCATTTAATGAATGAATGATTAATTATTGCTTTCGTTTAACTCAATGACAAATCCTTCTAATCTGAACTTTCCCCCCTCAGGTGGTGCGAGCTACGTCGTGGAACGTCCTGCAGGAGACGGCCTCCCTGATGTCCTCTGGATCATCGACGATGACGACGAAGGTAATCTCCCAGTCTTCATCATCTCTGACAAGGAAGAGGAAGGTGAGGTTGTATTTGTGGGTGAAGGTCAGGTCGAGCCTACTGCTGTGGGTGCAGGTGAGTTGATTCCCCCATCTCTGACGAAGAAGAGGATGAGGAAGAGGAAGGTGAGTTGATTCCCCCCATCTCTGACGAAGAAGAGGACGAGGAAGAGGATGACCCTGAGGACGAAGTCACTAACAGCCAGGACACTATTCTTTACGACTTCGGATACAGACGGGGACGTGACGAGTCTGGATATGCCTCCTCGTACGAGCTGTTCAGAGACACCATGGACCAGGACACTGTGGACTACACCATTGCTTACATTTTCAGGTCCGACCAGGAACGTCCTCGTAGTCCTTCTTCCTCCCTTCCTTCTGGTGTGACATGTCGACACTCGGTTCCTCAGAGGTCAGAAGAGTCCGTTCCCGCCACCTCAGGCTGCAGCTTGTCCACGAAGAGGAGCAGGGAAGAGCGCGGCACAGGGAAGGTAAGTAGGAAGAGGCGGAGGCACTCTGAGGACAGCGATGAAGAGCCAAGACCATCCACTTCCGGCCTCGGGTCCACCACTTCCGGTCCCAGCTTCAGAAGATGCTTCAAGTGGCCTGGAGACAGCGACTCGGATTAAGACCGACGGCCTGTTGGCTGCAGGACTGTGAAACCTTTGTGTCTGGCAGGACTGATGAAGCCCCAGGCAGCCTTCCCAGTGCCATTGGTACCACAGACCCACTGCATTTTAGTCCCTTTTTAAAGCAGTCAACAGAGGGATGCATTGCTATTAGACACACATACACACAGACACACACACACACACACACACACAGAGAGAGAGAGAGAGAGACTTTGAACCTTCCCACGGAGCTTCTTGTTAATTGTGCGTCTTCTCTTGCTTGGACCCGGGTCGGTCACCGACACAGCCTCGGTGGCCGTGGCTGGAGGAGCGCAGAGATCCCACCGTGCAGAAAACTCCTTTTCTGTGCCCACCGCAGTGAACAAGTCCACACCTTCGGCTTCAGTACTCCGTTAGGCGGCTCGAAAAGTGACACAGTTTCATCACAAGGTGTTCAATGAAAAGAAAACTGCGCTGCGTAATGGCACGAAGCAGCCCCTTAGCCTCGACGCACACCGTCGCTCCAAGGCCTCACATGTTTTCTTATATAATGTTTGAATGATAAAGAATGCAACATTAGTATTTCTCAACACAAAATTAGCTACTATGATAACATAAAATACAAATTAAAGTCATTTTTTAAAGAGATCTGTACCTCAAGTGGGGGGGCACAAGCATGTTTGGGGGGCGGGCCAGGCCCCCTATGGCCCGCCCATAGCGACCGGAGCTTTTGAACATGGCTCTATTATTGGTTTTCATTTTGAGTGATAGTCAATGATGCTAGAAGCTGATACCAGAGGTAAGTTCACAATGCATGATTGTTATTGTGTTATGTATTATTTTGTCCTAAATTATAGATGGATATCCCACACAAAGGTAAGTCAACATTTAAATTCCACATTAACACAAATCTCCTGAACGTCTCACTGACCAGAGACTCAAGATTCTTTTACTCTTCTTTTGAGTTAGGAGTCGCTGGCTGTTCATGATTTAAGGTCCTCAGTACTCACATGGAGAACCAGGATGCAGGACTACAGGACCAGATGACCAGGATGGAGGACTACAGGACCAGATGACCAGGACAGAGGACTACAGGACCAGATGACCAGGATGCAGGACTACAGGACCAGATGACCAGGACAGAGGACTACAGGACCAGATGACCAGGATGCAGGACTACAGGACCAGATGACCAGGATAGAGGACTACAGGACCAGATGACCAGGACTACAGCACCAGATGACCAGGATGCAGGACTACAGGACCAGATGACCAGGATGCAGGACTACAGGACCAGATGACCAGGACGGAGGACTACAGGACAAGATGGAGACCGCGGTCCCCTTTCAGTGGGTGAAGTAAGTCATCTCCTCAGAAGGACTACAAGTACCAGAAGTGACATAAAGTTAGTGTGTCTAAAGTGTCTTTGACTTAGGTATCGATGGAGGACTACAGGACCAGATGACCAGGACTACAGGACCAGATGACCAGGATGCAGGACTACAGGACCAGATGACCAGGATAGAGAACTACAGGACCAGATGACCAGGATGCAGGACTACAGGACCAGATGACCAGGATGGAGGACTACAGGACCAGATGACCAGGATGCAGGACTACAGGACCAGATGACCAGGATGCAGGACTACAGGACAAGATGACCAGGATGCAGGACTACAGGACCAGATGACCAGGATGGAGGACTACAGGACCAGATGACCAGGATGCAGGACTACAGGACCAGATGACCAGGATGCAGGACTACAGGACCAGATGACCAGGATGGAGGACTACAGGACCAGATGACCAGGATGCAGGACTACAGGACCAGATGGAGACCGCGGTCCCCTTTCAGTGGGTGAAGTAAGTCATCTCCTCAGAACGACTACAAGTACCAGAAGTGACATAAAGTTAGTGTGTCTAAAGTGTCTTTGATTTAGGTATCGATGGAGGACTACAGGACCAGATGACCAAGATGCAGGACTACAGGACCAGATGACCAGGACTACAGGACCAGATGACCAGGATGCAGGACTACAGGACCAGATGACCAGGATAGAGAACTACAGGACCAGATGACCAGGGCAGAGGACTACAGGACCAGATGACCAGGATGCAGGACCAGATGACCAGGATGGAGGACTACAGGACAAGATGGAGACCGCGGTCCCCTTTCAGTGGGTGAAGTAAGTCATCTCCTTAGAAGGACTACAAGTACCAGAAGTGACATAAAGTTAGTGTGTCTAACGTGTCTTTGACTTAGGTATCGATGGAGGACTCCAGGACCAGATGACCAGGATGGAGGACTACAGGACCAGATGACCAGGATGCAGGACTACAGGACCAGATGACCAGGACAGAGGACTACAGGACCAGATGACCAGGATGCAGGACTACAGGACCAGATGACCAGGATAGAGGACTACAGGACCAGATGACCAGGACTACAGCACCAGATGACCAGGATGCAGGACTACAGGACCAGATGACCAGGATGCAGGACTACAGGACCAGATGACCAGGATGCAGGACTACAGGACCAGATGGAGACCGCGGTCCCCTTTCAGTGGGTGAAGTAAGTCATCTCCTCAGAACGACTTCAATTACCAGAAGTGACATAAAGTTAGTGTGTCTAAAGTGTCTTTGACTTAGGTATCGATGGAGGACTACAGGACCAGGACCAGATGACCAGGATGCAGGACTACAGGACCAGATGACCAGGATGGAGGACTACAGGACCAGATGACCAGGATGCAGGACTACAGGACCAGATGACCAGGATGGAGGACTACAGGACCAGATGACCAGGATGCAGGACTACAGGACCAGATGACCAGGATGGAGGACTACAGGACCAGATGACCAGGATGCAGGACTACAGGACCAGATGGAGACCGCGGTCCCCTTTCAGCGGGTGAAGTAAGTCATCTCCTCAGAACGACTACAAGTACCAGAAGTGACATAAGTTAGTGTGTCTAAAGTGTCTTTGACTTAGGTATCGATGGAGGACTACAGGACCAGATGACCAAGATGCAGGACTACAGGACCAGATGACCAGGACTACAGGACCAGATGACCAGGATGCAGGACTACAGGACCAGATAACCATGATAGAGAACTACAGGACCAGATGACCAGGACAGAGGACTACAGGACCAGATGACCAGGATGCAGGACCAGATGACCAGGATGGAGGACTACAGGACAAGATGGAGACCGCGGTCCCCTTTCAGTGGGTGAAGTAAGTCATCTCCTCAGAAGGACTACAAGTACCAGAAGTGACATAAAGTTAGTGTGTCTAAAGTGTCTTTGACTTAGGTATCGATGGAGGACTCCAGGACCAGATGACCAGGATGGAGGACTACAGGACCAGATGACCAGGATAGAGGACTACAGGACCAGTTGACCAGGACTACAGCACCAGATGACCAGGATGCAGGACTACAGGACCAGATGACCAGGATGCAGGACTACAGGACCAGATGACCAGGATGGAGGACTACAGGACCAGATGACCAGGATGCAGGACTACAGGACTAGATGACCAGGATGCAGGACTACAGGACCAGATGACCAGGATGGAGGACTACAGGACCAGATGACCAGGATGCAGGACCAGATGACCAGGATGGAGGACTACAGGACAAGATGGAGACCGCGGTCCCCTTTCAGTGGGTGAAGTAAGTCATCTCCTCAGAAGGACTACAAGTACCAGAAGTGACATAAAGTTAGTGTGTCTAAAGTGTCTTTGACTTAGGTATCGATGGAGGACTACAGGACCAGGACCTGATGACCAGGATGGAGGACTACAGGACCAGATGACCAGGAAGCAGGACTACAGGACCAGATGACCAGGATAGAGGACTACAGGACCAGATGACCAGGATGCAGGACTACAGGACCAGATGACCAGGATGCAGGACTACAGGACCAGATGACCAGGACAGAGGACTACAGGACCAGATGACCAGGACAGAGGACTACAGGACTAGATGACCAGGATGCAGGACTACAGGACCAGATGACCAGGACAGAGGACTACAGGACCAGATGACCAGGATGCAGGACTACAGGACAAGATGGAGACCGCGGTCCCCTTTCAGTGGGGGAAGTAAGTCATCTCCTCAGAAGGACTACAAGTACCAGAAGTGACATAAAGTTAGTGTGTCTAAAGTGTCTTTGACTTAGGTATCGATGGATGACTACAGGACCAGATGACCAGGATGCAGGACTACAGGACCAGATGACCAGGATGCAGGACTACAGGACCAGATGACCAGGACGGAGGACTACAGGACAAGATGGAGACCGCGGTCCCCTTTCAGTGGGGGAAGTAAGTCATCTCCTCAGAAGGACTACAAGTACCAGAAGTGACATAAAGTTAGTGTGTCTAAAGTGTCTTTGACTTAGGTATCGATGGAGGACTACAGGACCAGATGACCAGGACTACAGGACCAGTTGACCAGGATGCAGGACTACAGGACCAGATGACCAGGATGCAGGACTACAGGACCAGATGACCAGGATAGAGGACTACAGGACTAGATGACCAGGACAGAGGACTACAGGACCATATGACCAGGATGCAGGACTACAGGACCAGATGACCAGGATGGAGGACTACAGGACCAGATGACCAGGATGCAGGACTACAGGACCAGATGACCAGGATGCAGGACTACAGGACCAGATGGGTGAAGTAAGTCGTCTCCTCACTACGACTACAGAAGTACCAGTAGTGACATCAAGTTAACTTTACATATGTGGATTATATTTATTCAAGGAATGTTCTTGAATATTATTTCATTCTTTATCATATCATTCCATCATTGGAGGCCAGATTCAACACTTCAGTAACAATGTCAAGGTTGTACGTTTGTGTTCAGAGGTTTTCATCCCGTCTTTCTGTTCCACAGGGCAGACCCGTCATCCCAGGAGGACCCAGCACCACGGCAGACCCCCAACCACAACCAGTACCTCAGTGAGGCCAACACCCAGCGAGTTCAATTCTGACCTCCTCCTGCCCCTCCACCCCCCGTCGCCCCTGATGCCCCCGCCTCACCCACCAGAGGGCGAGGAGCACACCGTCCCGACCGGCACACAGGATATACCAAAATATTTTTGTTATCTCTGTGAATAATAACCCTTTAGTTTTATTACTTGGAAAACTACCAGAAAACATCAAGAAGAATGATATATATTTGTTTTTAATAATAAGAGTAGCAATAATTAAACAAATTACAAGAAACTGGTTAAAATATGATAATTTAAACAATTCTAAATGTATGTATTTATGTAATTATTAGAATTTGTACTTTTTTTCTTCTATTTTTATTATTATTATTATTATTTTTACTTTTCATAATGTCTGATTATTTTACTGTTTGTTCATTAAAAGAAAAAGATAATAAAAAAAAAAAAAAAAAAGAATACAGTTTATTTAAAGTTGATTTGAATGGGGACCGATAGAAAAACATAGATAGGCTTGAAACGTCTGATGTATGCATCGTTGTGATTTTAGCTGAAGCTATTTCACGACACTTGTGGTAAATGTTAGTATGTTAGTGTTAACTCTAAGTACACTTTGTCTATTGTTTAACTCTGGATAGCACTATGAAATAAATGTACAGTAAACCTAAATATTTATGTTAATGAGAAACAATATCATAATGTCATATATATAATTCAGAAATGTGACTATATTTGGTATTTTTAATACAATAAATACTGTGTAAGTTATGATTTGGTCTGTTTTGACTTTGATTCCACCCGAAGGTATTACTGATATTACTGTTAAGTGTTACGTATGATGATATGTAACATGTCATGTTTATTTAAATGAAATGAGTTTATTACAGCTCAAGAGGAACACTGTAATTCTTCCCATTTGAGTTGATGATAAATCATAATTCATTGTCATCTGTAGTGCCGTGTAGAAGTAGGTACTGACACATGTGGGGTTTAAAATGAAGTTATACTTCTGGATATTCGGTTATTACAAGAACGATCATTACTGAGCAACAATGTCAGAGGTTTGGGGGAGACCTCGGGCAGCAAGTTGGACAGGGACAAGTGCACCCTGTTGAGGCGAAGATTGTTGCCATTAGGGATTTCCCTGTTCCGACCACACGTAAAGCGCTGCGTCAGTTCCTAGGAATGGCTGGCTACTATAGGAGTTACTGCCGAAACTTCTCCAGTATTGCCTTTCCGCTAACCAACTTACTCAGCACTAAGCTAGACTATGTGTGGACCACAGAATGCCATGTAGCATTTGATACTGTAAAGATTTTGTTAAGTCACACTCCCGTGCTCGCGGCCCCTGTGGATGAAAGTTTGTGGATGAAACTGGCACTGACTGGGACAACTGGCTCCCGTATGTTCTGTTTTCCTATCGTGAAGTCCCACAGGCCTCAACTGGATATTTGCCGTTTGAGCTGCTTTATGGACGTGATGTACGTGGCCCCTTGTCGCTGTTGAAGGAGTCCTGGATGGGAGAAGAGCAAGTTCCCCAGATTCAGAATAGCCTCCCCTATATGCTGAGGATGAGGGAGAAGCTGAAGAGCATGGCGGAGCTGGCTCAGCAGAACCTTGAACAGGTGCAACAACGACAGAGGACGTACTACGACCAGGAAGCCAAGGCTAGGAATTTCCAAGTTGGAGACAAGGTGCTGGTGATGCTACCCAGTGAAAACAGTAAGCTGCTGGCAAAGTGGCAGGGCCCTTTTCAAGTCATGTGCAAGCTGGGGTCCACCACATATGAAGTTGCCAAGCCAGAGAAAAAGAGTTTGAGACGGGTGCTGCACACCAACCTTTTGAAGGAGTAGTGTGAGAGACCTAGCCCGAGTGCTGATGTGCTCATGATCCGGCGTGTGCAGGATGAGGATGAAGTGGAGGAGCAGTACCTACCGTCACCATCAGAGGGCGCATTCGACCTCAGTCACCTCTCCCCTGCACAGCAAGCTAATGTCCATCGTCTCTGCAATCCAGCCTCGTTCCAGGAGAAGCCAGGTCACACCACGCTGGTGGACCACCACATCACCCTGTGTGAGGGGGCAGTTCCCCGTCGCATGAGCTACCGCATTCCTGAACGTCTCCTTGCTGCGTTGAAGGAGGAGATGGAGGAGATGAAGACCATGGGCATCGTCGAGCCAAGCAAGAGCGAATGGTGCAGTCCAGTCTTATTGGTTCCTAAAAAGGATGGGACCCTGAGGTTCTGTGTTGACTTCAGGTACCTCAATTCAGTCTCCAAGTTTGACTCATACCCGACACCAAGGATCGATGAGCTGATCGACTGTCTGGGCGCTGCAAAGTGGGTGACAACCTTTGACCTCAAGAAAGGTTATTGGCAGGTCCCACTGAGCGACGCTACCAAAGAGCTAACAGCCTTCCAGACCCCATGGGGCCTGTTCCAGTTCTCTGTGAGAGAAAAAACTGAACAGAAAACCCAAACTGAAAGACTTTTGTTTTTCTGGTTGTCGAAAATCCAGTGAATGCCAGCGTTCAGTCACTTAACACATGGCCATTTAGTGCACTTTATCCACAATTTCAGTCTTTTCTGGGACCACAGGAAAGACTGTAGACAGAAAGCGACTCTTGGAGGGACTTCGTCTGAACTCAGGAGGAAAATTATTAATCTAAGCTATTTTACATCCTACATCACCATCTGTTCCCTCTGCGAAGAACAAGAGGAAACCAAAACATATTTGGGGAGCATGCTCTCCAGGGTCGTACCGGGTATGAGTTAATACAGTTCTTCCACGCTGCTAGCTTGAACGAGAGGTTTTCAGCACCAACATCATAACCATTACCAGATCCAGAGCTCCAGCTGTCCCCTACATAAGCACCAGCCGAGCTCGGCAACCATCCACCTGGAACACTGCCGTCATAGCCATAACCGCCCCATACGGCCTAAGGCCCGTTGTCACGTTCAGTCCCAAAAGTAACGTAGCCACATGTGTTACCCACAGCCATGTTGGTGCGCTGTAACCACCAGGTCCAATACTGGTAAAGACCTCCTCAGCAGCAGGTCAGTAGCTTTGTTAGAGCTTAGTTTGGGTTGATTTGGTAGGAGAGAAAAACCAGCATTCATTTCAGGCCTTGCAGTGGTTTAAAGAAGGTGTTATTTTAGTTAGACCAAGGATACGTCTTTCTATTTTTCACAGAGCCACAGGTGACACTGCCAATCAGCAGACATGAAATCCACAGCACCCCTTGACAGCTCTAAAACCTACATTGGTATGAAAAAGTTTAGGCACCCCTCTGAGGCTGCATAATAATGTACTCATCACAGAAAATGATCACAGTGGTATGCCATGCATCCATGTTCTACCACTCATCCTGTATTCAGGGTCACGGGGGGGCTGGAGCCGATCCCAGCTGTCATTGGGCGAAGGCAGGGTACACCCTGGACAGGACGCCAGTCTATCACAGGGCCGACATGTAGAGACAAACAACCATTCACACTCACATTCACACCTATGGGCAATTTAGAATCACCAATTAACCTATCCCCATCCCCGGAGAGAACCCACGCTTACACGGGGAGAACATGCAAACTCCACACAGAAGGAACCCAGGCCAACCCGGGAATCGAACCCAGGACCCTCTTGCTGTGAGGTATGCCATTCATTTTCTAATAAACGCTGAGTACTGTTTTCTAGACAAAGATTTTTTTTTTGTGATTATTGTATATTGTACATATATATTAATATTATATAGTTTAATATCAGACATGAGATGCAGTGAAGGTTGAAAAGTAGTAACATAGTATAACTACATAAATAGCATAGTACAACAGCGGTGAAAAGTAACTACATTTTTTTTTTTTTTTTTAAACTCTTTATTTACTTTTTTTTTGTTTTTAGACAAAGATTTTTAGTGTAGCAATATAAAGAAAATTAAATCTCAAGTTAAGTCATTAAATTAGATGTGAAAAATAGGCTGTGCAAAAATGCGGGCACCCTTGTGATTTTGTTGATTTGAATACATGTAACTACTAAGCACTGATTCATTGGAACGCACAATTGGTTTGGTGAGCTCATTAAGCCTTGAACTTCACAGACAGGTGCATCCAAACATGAGAAAAGGTACTTAAGGTGGCCAATTGCAAGTTGTTCTTCTCTTTGACTCTCCTCTGAAGAGTGGCAACATGGGGGCATCAAAACTACTCTCCAATGACCTGCAAACAAAGATTTAAGAGATTCAAGCTGTCGGTGTCCTATGTTCCTCACTATG
The DNA here is from genome assembly GCF_963514095.1 of Eutrigla gurnardus. Lineage (NCBI taxonomy): Eukaryota > Metazoa > Chordata > Actinopteri > Perciformes > Triglidae > Eutrigla > Eutrigla gurnardus. The sequence goes on along the minus strand of NC_139923.1, from coordinate 6,700,027 downwards.
GAACATAGTGAGGAAATGTTAGACCACAGGACCGTTCTTGTTAATGCTGTGTGGCAGGCCAAGTAAAATATCAGAGAGGCAAAGGCTGGATGTTGAGAACGGTCAAAAACAGCCCACAGACACCTCCAAACACCTACAACATCATCTTGCTGCAGATGGTGTCACTGTGCAATTCAGCGCACTTTACACACGGAGCAGCTGTGATGCGGAAGAAGCCTTTTCTGCACACACGCCACAAACAGAGTCGCTTGAGGTATGCAAACACACATTTGGACAAGCCAGCTTCATTTTGGAATAAGGTGCTGTGGAGTGATGAAACAAAGATTGAGTTATTTGATCATAACAAGAGGCGTTATGCATGGCGGCAAAAGTACACAGCGTTCCAAGAAAAACACTTGCTACCCACAGAAATGCATGATGGGGGTTCCATCATGCTGTGGGGCTGTGTGGCCACTGCCGGTACTGGGAATGTTAAAGTTGAGGGTCGCATGGATTCCACTAAATGTCAGCAGATTCTAGAGAAAAACGTCAAGTTAAAGTTACGCCGGGGCTGCATATTTCAACAAGACAGCGACCCAAAATACTGATCAAAATCTTATTTATGCAGAGGAACGAGTACAATGTTGTGGAATGGCCATCCCAGTCCCCAGACCTGAATATCATTGTGTATCACTGTGGGATGATTTGAAGCGGGCTGTCCAGGCTCGGCAACCATCAAACCTATCTGAACTGGAGATGTTGTGTGTCTAGAGGCTGGTATTTTTGCAAAAGGAGGCTCTACTAAATATTGATGTGATTTTTCATATTTTTTTAGGGGTGCCCAAATTTATGCACCTGTCTGATTTCGTTTTGATGCACATTGCACATTTTCTGTTAATCCAATAAACCTCATTTCACTACTGAAATATTACCGTGTCCATCAGTTATTTGATAGATCAAAATGAAATTGCTGATCCAAACACCCAATTATTTATAAATGAAAATCATGGAAGTTGGCAGGGGTGCCCAAACTTGATGTTGCAGCCATAAATGATGTGACGAGCCCTCACTCATACGCGGTCTTGGGGTGCCTGTGATCGCTTGGCAGTGTTGCAGGTGCCTATCAGTGCTGTGGCTGCCTCCATCTATCTCCCTCACACCTCTCTGAGGTGCTTGGAGTGTGGAGCAGATCAGAAAACGTATAAAGTCATTGGCAGGTGTGGAAAGTTTCATGACTCATGATCTGGTGTTATCCAATGGAACTGCATTTCAGTCACAGAGCCATGCCATGTCCATGCCACCTGTCTGAGTCCCCCTAGTGTGACCCCTCCCCTTCCCGCTCTGGTTGTCCTCTCTGCAGTCTGAAATGAGAGGAATTAGTGAAATAAGCAGGTGGTTACATTTTTTTTTATGACTTCCTGTTGACTTTGGGTACAAGAGGCTTTTTTGTACATTTCTACATGGTCTATCTAGCAAACAATATGTCATTCATGTATGCCCAACCTAAAGGGGGGGGGGGGCTTTTTACTCAGAAAAAGGCACAAAATCAGTGACATTACCTGTTGCTAGTTTTTTTTAATGCTGAGGACTTCAAAAGGCACGTCGAACTCTTAAAAGAATAATAAACATATGAAATACAGTAGGGCCTCGCCGGTCCCGACGTTGTCGGTGCTCGGGCCCTTATAATAAAGCACTATTGATGGAAGAACCCACCACTGCTTACCTGCTAACACAGCTGTACCTCTTCCAACAGGAGCCCTTCAGTACTTGCTCCACTAGCAGAGGGCTGCTCTAAAATGATGCTCAATGATGAGGGAAGTGATCGCTCAGCAGTGACCGCTGCATTTGAAGGGCTTGATTAATTGACCTCGTTGGAGATGAGCTGCGTCTCGTCCGGAAAGTAGACGAGATCATGTGATGTCTAAATACAAACAAAAGCATCTTAAATCCTAAATGTTTCTATGTTCATTTATTATGACAGGCTGAACACCCGCGTGCCATCATCTTTTCTCTTTTCTGTCTTCCCCTGGGAATCCCGTGTTCCACGTCACAACTCTATGAATTGTGGGTAATTCCTTTAGGCAAAGTCTGCAGAAATGAATGCAGACTTACTGACACAGTCATTGTGACATCATTGGTTTCTGGACTACGGATTTGAAGGCTTAAGATTGGCATTTTGGTCGTTGCCATCATGAATTTAACATTCTTGCAACCAGTGAAGGAAGTGACCATATTTGGACTGCGGCAGAGCGACGGGTGGATCTGACGAACACAAGAGACAGAGGGCCCTAGTTTCGTAGACCAGCGCAGGGCGGCGCAGGGTGGCGCACCGTCAGTTTGGCAGTTTGGTAGATCGCCTGCGCCAAGATGGGTGTAGCGGCGCAGCAGGGTGAGGCGTCACAGATTTAGCTTGGCGTAGCGGAAGTTTCGTGGCAGTCTGAGACTGCGCTGAAAGCTCGCCAGCTCCGACCTGGTCTACTTTCGGCGTAAGGCGCAAGGCGTAAATAAAGTCCATTGATTCAATGCGAATTACAGCTGGCGGAGTGGAAGTTTGGCTGACGGAGCGCAGTGCGCACACGTCACCAAGACCTCACAGGCAGGTTTCCACAGTTCCAGGCACATTTAAATGCAATAAATAATCACAACAAACACTATTTAATGCAACTCATTGAATCAACACGTGAATTTATATCTATATAGATTGTCCCGTCACATCTGACGTCAGATCAAAGGCGGATGGCACGCGTAACGGAAACTCAGCCTCTCGGACCAAAACATCTCCCTCTCTCTCTCCTGTTTTTTATAATATGGGCATTGTTATTATTATGATACGCGCGCACAGCGCGTGATGAGCGTGTTGGGAGCGCCGGCGCTGCTTCTGTCATCGGGTTGTCAAGTGACGGATCTTACACTGAACCAAAGGAGAGGAGAGGAGCTCATTTGATTGGTGAAGATCTGAATCGGCTGTGTTAATCCCAGTCCACGCCTCGTCTCCTCCTCGTCTCCCACTCACGCCTTCTTCTCCTCCCTCTTTCCCACTTGCGCCGGTGGGCGAGACGGGAGGTGTGCCTGCGCGAGCCTGCGCGGTGCACGAAACTTGCAAAGTCCAGGCGGACACACCCCGTCGGCGCGGCGCAGGTGCGCTGAAAGCTGACTGCGCCTGGTCTACGAAACTAGGGCCCAGAGTGACACCCCGAGCAGCAACCTTACTGGATCTGGATCCATCTGGATTCTGGTGTGAAGCTGTTAACAAAGTTAGCTTCATAATTCAAGGTCAATTTTACAGCTAAGTGTTAAAGTTATCTTAGTTGCTAACTGCATTAGTAGCGACTTGTCAATCACAATTAGCCCCGCCCCTAAAGCATCCCCTGCTTTCTTGTCTACTTGACTCTAAATGGACCATAATTTACTCAATGAACATGATGCTGGATTGAAGAAGACTTGAAACTAGAGATTGAGACCATAAACTCATGTTTACAATGTTGACTGAGATAATACATGAAGAGAGAAGGAGGGCCATTTTCTTATAGACTTCTATACAATCAGAGAGGAGTCGCCCTCTGATGGTCAGCAGAGAAAAACGACCTTCAGCTTTGACTTTGCTTTTCAGAGCCGGAGGTTGATTCCTGGTTTTAACTACCTGAAGGCCATCATAGTTGCCTGCAATCTGCAACCTCACAACCAGATGCCACTAAATCTGCTCCTAAAAATTCTACTTTGATGGGAAATGTTACACTCGCATATAAGATTTCCACTATAGCTTTTAAAACTCATTTCAAACTGCATCTATAACGACAGACACATAATGTTTCATTGCGGTAAAAGGCTTCCCTTTAATTACTGCTATTTTACAAAACATGTCAAAAATAGGCATGTGCATGGAATTAAGAGACTTGCAAAAGAAGGGCATTAAATCAAGCCTAAAATAGAGATAGAGGGGTCTAAATGGTAATTAACTTTACATCAGTTTTGTTGAGGGGGCAAAAAACAACACAAACAAGATGCCAGCTTGCAGAGATCAGTTTCCGGTTTTGGCTGCTGCTGCCACCTCTAACTGTTCCAGCTTCTGAGGGAGGATTACAGCAGCGAAATGGACTCTGTCCTTCTTCAGTTTCTGCCTCACCGCCTGCGTCAGTCCCAGCTCCATGTAGTCCTGCTTCTGCCTGTCATACTGAGGCCAAGTGACGAGGCCAGGACCGTTGGGAGAGCTGCACAGATATAAAAACACCTCAACTATCATGAGGGAAGCAAAGAAAACCATGTGTTTGCTACTGATTTCACATTGTCAGCTGTGAGAATGTGTGTGTGTGTGTGTGTGTGTGTGTGTGTCCAAAGCAACTGCATTATTGTCTAATGCTAATTTTGCACATCCTGTGTACTCAAAGGAACACACCAGTGGAATTCTGACTTCTCTCCATTAGCAAACACATTTTGTGTGCATCAGTGTCTGCAGACGTACGTTGTGTGAGACTAGAGACATTGCTCACTGAGCGGTTTCACACTAAACTAAATTATATGAAGACAAACCTACAACAAATTGAGACTTCCTGGACTTGAAATATGTACTTCTAAACTGATCAACATCATATGTGGAATTCATGGTTCAATTGAAACGGGATTAAAACATTATTTGTCTCTCGCCGTTATCCGTATTTTTTCTGAATTAAAGTCCCATGAGGGACACTGAAAGGGGCGGGACTTAGCTTCTCTTTAAGAGAAAATAACCTCTTTATTTCAAGATGACAAATTAATAAGCTTGTGATCTCAAACAGCATTTAAAAAAAAATGCTAGCATGGCTGTTCCTAGCTACCATAGGGAACTGCAGATTCAAATGTAATTCTCTGTCCCTGAAAGCAAGCCTTTTTACTGTTGTTAATATTAACGTAGTGATTAGTGCAGCTTTAAGGATGTTGTTGTTCTTACTCACCCAGAACGGGTAAAGTTGCCCCAGTATGCCATCATGGTCCTACAAACTCTTTCATCCTCCTTGGTAATGTTGCCTGGTGAGGGAACAGGAGCAGAAAAGCAAATACTGATAATCATGAACCATGACCTGAAGTGACATCAGTGCTTTTATGCTGTACTTGCGGGGGAGGCAACCGAAGACATGCGTGCCACTTGGTAGCTTAACCAACAGTTGTAATAATAAATCAAGTCAGAAGTAGGGTCATTTTCTCATAGACTTCTATATAATCAGAGATGAGTCGCCCTCTGATGGGCAGCAGAGAGAATGACTGTCTAAGGCACTTCAGGTTTGGCTTCACTTTACAGAACCAGAGGTTTCCATCTGGTCTGATTGGCTAGTACTTGTTACCTTCTTCCCAGAATGTATTAACTGTATTACTGATGAACAAGATTGGTGGAAGGTCGGTGGGTTAATGATTTCAACTATGTAGATGTTTATATTCTTGTATAGTGCTCTCGTATATAATCACGATGTCCTGATAATGGTAGAATAATGGTTTTTAAAAATGTTGCTCTCCACTTTGCATATATCCACAGAATAAATTACAGATCTGTTGGAGACTTTAATTTTGAAGTCATAATTATACTCAATGTTAACCTTAATGTTGATATGGCTCACTGATTAACAAGAACATTTTAAAATAGCGCTTCATATGGAAAAGGTTGCAGAACCCTGATGTAATCCATACGGTCACATTCATTCCTTCACAAAGTCCCCAGCATTAAGTGGTCGTGACTGATATTCATTAGACTTGGCCTCACACAATTAGATATATGATATTACAAATAACCTTTTGAAACATCTCTTCATCGTCATTTATGAGACGTGGGACAATAAGATAGATACGCATTAAAACACAGAATACAATGTAAGAGAGAAAAGGAAAGATACAAAGTAAGATAATCAAGGAAAAAGAGATTAGAGATAAGACAATGAAATAAGACATATTATATAATGATAATAATAGTAAGCAGAGGCCTAATAACCTACCTATGATTTTGATACGTCCATTCCAAAAACATCCACCGAACATGAAGCCGACATCATCTGCATGATCCGCCTTCACAAACTCGGGTCTGCTGCTTCGGTGTATCTCAGCGCGGTACACAAACTCATACATGTAAACTGGAACGCCGGCATCTAAACACACCAAAGAAGAGGATGAAAGGAAGGTCAAAGATCAGCATCCCTGCAGGTAACGATCGCTGTTCACTTTCCTTTCCTCACGCCAGGTTAAATGACATTAAAAGAGCATCAAGTGATCTAGAATCTAGACCAGCAGCATTGACAGGATGTCCTCCATCTATTTTCTCTCTGACCTGAGTGGAATCCGGCCACATTGACGACAGGCAGCGTCATCAGCAGGTCTCCCATGATTTCAGTGAACGCGTCTCTGATCTCCTCCGGCGTTTTAGCATCTTTCATGTATTCGTCAGTGATGAGGCTGTTGGCAGCAGAGGCCTGGGACGGGAGGACGTGTGGACAGTCAGTCAGAGGCTTTTTCTGCAGCAAATTCCCATCCATAAGTAGAATGACCAACATATTCAATGATTCATTCATGCTTCATGGGTGTATGTGTATATGTGTGTGTGTGTGTGTGTGTGTGTGTGCGTGTGTGTGTGTGTGTGTATATATTTATTTATTTATGTATTTGACTATTCATTCATGCTTTTATATATATATATACAGTATATATATACTGTATATATATATATATATATAATCATGAATGAATAGTCAAATAAATGATGGTAAAGGAAGGAAGAAAAATGAAAAGAAAGAATTTAAAGATATAAAGACATGAAATAAATTATATTTTAAAAACTCTCCAGCTGTAATAGAGAGGCTTAGTCTTCCAGTGGACCAGTATGGGACCTTTTTTCAGGATAAATATGTACGGTGGTCAACAGCAGGAGATACATGAAGCTCCTGTGTTCGGTACCAGGATGTAACATAACTCACACTTACAACAAGTCTCGTTTCTTCTTTCTCTTCCTGGCTGATAAAACAGTCACTGGATAAAACCCATCAGCAAGACAAGCTAACATCCGTGTTGGTGACGGATGTTATGATGATACTATGACAAACGACACACTGACTTTATAAATGATCTTATGTGTATGTAAAAGAAAAATGGAATTAAAATGAAATTAAAAAAGCTACAGTACGTATTTATTATGAAATAAGGTCCAATGGGGAACACTGGAAGGGGCAGGACTATTAAAATAAATCAATTATTATCAACAAGCAGCAGCAGCCATCTTGGAGCTCACCCCTGAAGGATTGAACATGTTCACCACTGCCAGCACAGACTCTCGGTTCATGCCGTTCTCCCATCCCGGAGGGGCGAAGCTCTGTGATCAGCAGGAGACAAACGCTTCACAGTTAGTTCAAGATGAAAGCAAACACCACAGCTCCTTTAAGAAATAAAATAAGTGACACTGACATAAACAATAGGAGTAATTGTCTGTGTGAAGTGTATTATGTGAATACTGGGAGTAACTTGAGCATTGAGAAGTGACCTGAGGCAGGATCCATCCAAACTCGTGGTTGGTTATTCCCATCATCACAGGAACCCTCAACAACTCCTTCCTCTTGAGGAGCTGCTCTGCTGTATCGGTCAGAAACACGCCGTCCACCACGGCTCCCAGGTAAATCCTCATCTGAACACACACAAAACCCTCTTGATTTACTTTCACTGGCTGTTTTACTCACCAGGAGTATTCAAATGCTGCCACCTGGTGGCTTAACTAAGCCATGGAATTTCATACCGAACCCTGACAAAATCAAAAATTACAAGTTTATAAATTACAAGTATCTAGGTTCACTTTTCAAATTGTATTTATCTATTTAAATGGATTTTGCTCCAATTGCATTCTATTTATTTGTATTTATTGATTGATCTTTCTGTATTGTTTGATCAGCGTTTAAATTTTACTTTAATTCCGTGTTGCTTGCTGCTGTTTGTCCTCACTGTTTGGCTTTCTCTTATTGTATCATCCTGTATCTCACATTTGCTTTGTCCGCCAAAGCACTTTGTAAACTATGTTTTTAAAGGTGCTATATAAATAAAATGATTTAAAAAATATATATTATTATTGTTGTTATTGTTGTAATAGGCTAATCCAGCGGTTTCCATTTGGAAACACGTCTTTTACAGAGAGTCACTTAAAGTGCTTGAGCAGCCTTTTTTCACTAAGGTCAAGTAAAGGAGTTATTTTACTTCCTATATTCCCCTCAGCATAGAGTTAAGGTTGTTACAGTTTGTCACCAAAGATTTGCCTGTCTGGCGTCATTTTTTTCAGTCCGAACAACTTCATCAAAAACCACAAACAAAAGGTTTCTGGCCTCTAAATGTAACTTGAATTACACTGTAAAAGCAGAAAGAAATCCAATAAAACACACATTACAAGTTGAACTGAATGCTTCTACATCACATCTGCTGGCACATCTTCACATTTACCCTTTTGGTTGCATCAACTAGCTCGTCTTTACTTTTCCCCCGCATACATTCGACCAGTTCCTGTGTGCTGCTGCGGTCACATCCAGTAAGGTTGGCAACAATCTAGGTATAAGGAAGAAATATATCAGCATATGTATCCTGGTGCAACAATTCTCAAATAAATAAAAAAATAAAAAATGAAAAACCTTCATTATTATGCTGGTACACATGTGAAAGATAAGATAGGTATGAATGGTGAGAATATCTTTTTGGCCAGTGCACAAAGGTCCTTGATGGTGGTTGAGGTCGATAGCTGGGGTATTTACTGACGTATGTTATAAAGTATTTAGCTTGAATTAACATCAGACCTTTTTCAGGCATCTAAATAAAAGCACAACAAAAAAACACAATGACTTCAAGAGGAGGCCATGAGGCCGAAGTGCAGAAATTCTGACTAATTTACGGGTTTTAGGACTCGAGTGTCAGCTCTTCGTAACTTGATATATAGAGAGAGCTGCAGAGATGATGTATTTTTGTTGGCTAACAGGATGTTAGCATAGCTTTGGTTCGCTCCACAAAAGGCCTATAGAATTTCCCCCTTAAATTCTGCACTGTAGAAAGTAAACTAAAGCAAACGTTAGCATAAATCTTTATTAGCCTATGTTTTAAAGAAAAATGTGTTTAATATCTGGAGTTTGCAAGACAAAAAGGTGTTAATACTTCCCCTGGTCCCTTGGCTTTCTGGAAATGTGACCCCTGAACAATATCATTGAATAGCCTTGCACTAGAGTATCTGTGGTACAAACAACAAGGTCGCTGCTGTATTTATGTCTAGATCACGTTATTTTGATTGCTGATGGAGCAGCTACAATGTTAGCATAGCCTAGCACCCATCAATCCAGACTCCATTCAGAAAACAAGCATTTTAAAATGCATTTTAAAGCATTTTAGATCAAACAAAGCATGACTTCAGACTTTTTACCAATCACCCTCATTATGTAGTTATTTCAGCATCCTTTCTTTTGTTGATTGCAATTTAATCACAACTAAATCGTGTGTTTTGGGTTCATCCAGCTGTAGTAAACCAGCCAACGTGTGTCGTGCCAGATGCAATGAATACAGCTTGGTGAAATTTGCAGACGCCTCTGGAAGATCTGGGACTTGACAACATGTACAAAGCAGGAATAGTGACAATTTCAGCCATGACTGATGAAACCTTGGTGTCTTCATTGAGGTAAGCCCCGCCTCTGCGAGTGAGCTGAACAAACAAACAAGACCAAACCATCCTGCTCCTCAGTGTACTTATTACAGTACCTTGGCATGACCCAAAGGATGGCTTGTAGTGTAGGTCCCAAGTGTTGCTACTCCACTTTGAAAGATTGCCCTCTGGAACAGTCCTTTTGCTTGTGGAGACAGAGTCTGTTCATAATGAATGACACATACATGCATGGACATGTTAAATAATACATTCAAGACACACTCAAAAATGAGCATTGATTTGGCTTTTGTTAAAAATATGTAAATGTATTATGAACATCTCCTCTTTTCTTCCAGTGTTCGTTTTCTTTACCAGTATGGATGCACTGATGCCTCCTGCGGATTCTCCGGCGACTGTGACAGTTTGTGGATCGCCGCCAAAGTCAGCAATATTTTCCTGCACCCACCGAAGGGCTGCTAGCTGATCCAAAAAACCCCAGTTGCCCCGAGCCTGCTCATCTCCAGTGCTGTGGTAAAGAAAAGGTCACGATTCTTAGAGAATCATGTCACTGAGACAATTCTGGAAAAATGGTTAATTTAAAACCAGACAGAAATGTGATGAGCATCATAATCCCTCACCTCAGGAATCCCAGAATGCCAAGGCGATACTGAATAATAACCATTAATATGTTCTCATAAGCAGCCAAAGGAGCGCCGTCGTACTGAGAAGCTGCACCCATTGCCAGACCTCCTCCGTGGATCCACACCATCACCTGACACACAAGGATACAGTGACTCATTGCTTAGTCTTCCATTACACTAAGCATTTTGTACCAAGCCTGGACACATCTCTGGAAATCTGGCTTTCTACGATATGGGACCTCCAATAAACAGAATCAGGATCAAGCAAGCAAACAAGCTATCCAAGCTAAAATAACCTGTTGCACATTTGACATTATAAAATAAACAGTTTTATACTCAGCATAATAATACATAATACATGGTAAGTTCCTTCATCCCCTTGTGCAGTAGGGCATACTTTACTGGATGACGTTAACACTAGATTCTGCCGTCTTGCCTGACTTGTTTATAGTCTGTTTAACCCACCGGAAGTTTGTCCCCTTTTGTTGCATCAGCTGGAGTGTAGACATTCAGATAAAGACAGTCCTCTGAAAGCTCTGGAGGGTCGTACTGCATTGACATGCTCCTAGAAACATTTACAACTATTTCTAGATCCTGGATACACCTGAAACACAAAGGGAGGGAGGATGTCTCATCCAGAGAGAAAACAGTGTCATGTTCTGTGTCCCTTTGACTCAGTCGTCACAAAGACTTACATTGGAGGCTGGTGAGTGCCATCTCTCTCCCCCTCCCAGGGCTCTGCATCCTGGGGAGCGGCCAAGCGAAGGGGCCCCACAGGGGGCCGGGCAAAGGGGATTCCCAGGTACTGCTTCACCCTCCTCTCTGTGCCTTTCACCGTAATATATTCCCCTCGGATTCGGCCATTTTTCAGAGAGACCACAGGGTCAACGCTCCCTGCTGAAGATAAACACATGTGCTTTGAGTGTTAAAGAACCACACCACTGTTTGTGCAAGGTTACAATTCATGTTTATTTTACATTCACTGACAAGACCACAAGGAAGGAACAAAAAAGAGGGATTAGGACATTTTGCAGGACGCTGGTCCCGGATAAGTAGGACGAAAGGGTGAGGGTTGTCTATGATGGGATGTGAGGGTTATGGTTAGTTAGGGTGCAGGATAATGCTCATTTTCTCATATAACAGTTTGCATGATATCTTGCAAGGTTATTTGGATAACGTCTGTGCAGTTCCCGACAAAAGTCTAGCAAACAAAAGTACGTAGTTAGGTATTAGTATTAGCTTATTTAAAAGGGGACAGTGCAATTTCATAAAACACATGGTTACACATGGTTTAAAAAAGCCAGAATTAGCCAGAAGGCTAGTTTTCATCTGTAGTCCCCTGGCTTAGGTTTAGGAAAAGGTTGTGGTTTGGGTCAAAATACCTACAGAAGTGGCCTTACTTAAATACAGATGTCATGTAACAAATTTGGATCCAAATAACTATGTTGGTGCGATTACCTAAGTACGGATGTTACATAATGAATAACTAGCATTTGGGTTAAAATAAATATAAAAGTGAGGACACTTGAGGACAGAAGTTATGTGATAAATGAAACAAATATATTTCTAAAAAAGGGATAGGAATATGTAGCTGTGATGGCTCATACACGGCGTCCTTGTGCTACTTCTTCCAACACTGTTTTTGGCTGTTAGCATTTAAACACATGTAATTGTGAAAAAACAAAAAAACAAAACTGTAATGTCAATCCAGGGATTACTTGGTGAGTTTGAAAATCCCTTAATCCAGGTGGTGTTTTATGAAAGCCTTTCAAAACCTGGGGCAAGAAACCTCAGGCGGTCACGCTACAGCAAGGCTCTGATTTGTGAACAGCGTACCTTTTGTCCAAAGGTCAGTATGGCTGTTAGTCTGTGTCATTTATGTGTCTTTGATCAGTCTGCTGGGATGTTTCGTCATCCATAGTGACTATCTGTCCTGAGGTAAAACAAGGTAAGTGAAATGCTTTCTTACCTGGTGTTGCCAGTGCTGTGACTGTCAGCGCAGGAAGCAGAAGGACAACCAGCAGTGCTGTTCTCATCCTGATCAGGCTCCAAGGAAACAGAGAGGATTACAGTGTGCACTCAGAGAAACAGCCTTCTGCCCCCGAACTGGCCCTCCAGTAGCCCCCCTCCCCCTCCCCCTCCACCCACCACCCACCAACCCCCACCCCTGACCCCGACCCCATCCAAAACACACACACAATCATGTTTTCATGACTTCTGGGGACACTACATTGACTTCCATTCATTTCTTGGAGACTTAACCTAACTCTAACCAGAACCGCTACTAGCTTATTCCTGACTTTGACTAAGCTTAACCTAAACTTAACCTTAAACCAAGTCCTCACCCTAAAAGGTTTTTGTATATATAACATATAGATATATAACATGACCGGGGCTTTATGAATGGGGCTTTATACAAACATAAAGAGAGTACATGCACTTGCAACCTCTCTCTCTCTCTCTCTCTCTCTCTCTCTCTCTCTCTTTCACACACACACACACACACACACACACACACAGCTCAGCATAAACAGCATAATCTCCATTGATTTAACCTCCAATGCACCACAACAACAACTGTGACTGATAAAATCCTGCTCTTTGCCCACTTCAGCTCAATGCTGCAAACCATAGTTTCTACAATACTTAGAATATTTCCTGACAATATACTAAGCACACAATGTTCCCTTGAACATTGGCGCTGATTGGATTGAATACAATAAAACAAATTCCAATTAATTTGTATTCACTCAGAGATGGAAATCGAGTGTTCAGATTACACCGGTTCACTTTGGTCAGTTTATATATATATATATACATATGTGTGTGTGTGTGTGTGTGTGTGTGTGTGTGTGTATTAAGTGTTTACAAAAGTGTTTACAATAAAAGTGTATACAAAAATGTTGTTGGTTGTTTTTCTAGATTTCTAAGGTTTACTCTCGTTGCTGACTCATGCTGTTGATGATCCTGAATAGCTGAGAGGTGGTCTTGAATATTTTGACAGCTGGATGACATTTTTCTCACATGTTGTTCTTCACTGAGAAAAGAAGATTCAGCAGTGTTGGACAAACAACAATGCATTCATTGTATCCAAACCCTGATACATCTTCTTCCTCTGTGCCAGAGAGCTCCATTGTTTTATTTATAGCTCTATAGACAACAAGACTAACATTAGCTTTAGACAACAAAACCAGTGTGGAATCACCGCCAGTGGAATAACGCCACCATTGGCTATTCCACCCAGGTGCAAATAGTTGGTTCCTGACAGCTTGGTGCAGGTTTTATTTGCCTTTACAGACACCAATCTGATGAAACAGATGAACAGATCTGGCGATTCAATCTCCCACCTCCGTTGTCAGATTTGGTAACACTGTTGAGTAAACACGGTGTCAGGCCATACACACATGGCGAGCTCTGTGAACCTGAGTTGAGAGGCTGTGCTGTAAATATTCCACCTCGTTCTGCTTAATGCCACACTCAATCAATTTGCATGCAGTTGTTATTATTGCTTTGCTCCACACTGCTGCTGCTGCATGGAGACGGTGGACCGTCTTTAGAGTATAGACCTTTTTCACAGAAGACATGTTGACTTGTCATAATAGGAAAAGCACAGGTGAAATACAAAACATTAACAATGTTGGTTAGTTCCATTAAGTGTCCCTGTAAGTTATTCCAGTGAACCCGCGTGCACAATACTAGCTCCACCAAAGTAGAATCAGCAGGATCAGCTGATCACAGCTGGATCAGCTCTAACAGCTGGAGAGTTGAGTGTGCAATCATACTAATAAAGACACAGTAATCGCTGGCAGAGCAGCAGTGTTTCCTCTCTAGTTCCCTGTTTAACAACCATTCTGTATTTCTACTGGCCGGATGCCATTATGTGATTTAGTCTGTCTTTGTGTCTTTCGATTGATATTCTGATTGATAATCCATTATTTATTAACCCCAGCTATGATTACAGTGTCCTTTGAACACTGGGAGTTATGTATTAGAAAAAATGTTTTGGGGAAAATGTAAATGACTAACTGATGTGGGATGAAACGGTAATATACTACATTCAGAAGGAACCAAGTGATTCCAGGCTGCCATTTCAAAAGTGGTTGAGGCCTACAAACAGAAGACAAATTAACAAATTTAAACTTGATTGCAATTGTCATACAGGTGCACACAATAACTTGCCCTCTGCATTTAACCAATCCTCAGCGTGTTAGATGCAGTGAGCTGCTGTGAAGTGTAAAGTGCTGGGAGAGAAACATGTGGTTCAAGGATCGCACTTAAATTTAATTATGTACAGTTTTTTCTGATTGCTAAACGACAGCGGGCACAACTGCAGCTACATGTGTAAAACTACAGTCTGCACAGCAGCGGTTCATGTGGACCAAACTCTAGCTCCTTTTTCAGTGCTCGACTACAGTTTTCAAAACTCTCCACACTTCTCTCCTTACTTTAACCATAACCTGCACAACACTGTGGATTTACAGCACTTTACAACACACTGCTAAACTGTAAACCTCACATTCAACACAGGATGATTTCAGCCTGGTGGGTGAGGGTGCAACCCAAACTCAATATATTTTTCAATAGGACCCAAAGGCCCAACAGGAGGAAGAGGAAGAATATGTTGATATGCAGGAAAATGCTATTATTGACATGGTTGTAGCATTAGTAAATGACTACGGACAAAATAACTAGATATCTATTGAAGTAAACTGCTAATGTTCATTCCTTCTTGTTTACCTAAAAAATGTTATAAAATAAACATTTCCATTTGAAAGAATTGCGCTCTTTTCTTTAAAGACAATATTGATTTGTGTTTAGTCACTGAAATGATTCAAACCCTATGGTTGAGATGTAACTTGTGTGTTGGTGTCTGATGGTAGTGATATTCCTCTGTGTTCTGACAGCTCACTGCACTGAGTGGGTTTTGCAGGTGATGTGAAGAGTTTAGCTCAGGTGACTGTTGGTGATGCAGACTGTTAGAGTTGTACATGTAGCTGCAGTTGTGCCTGCTATCGTTGAGCAATCGGAATAAACTGTATAAAATAAACAATAAAATAAAATAATATAAGAGTGCAAAAACAGAGTATAGCAGAGTGTGATGAAGAGCACATCGTCACCTGGCTTTGCATACAACAGCACTTTGGACCGAGTGTGACTACATATGCATTTTAGTAATTGCACACTTTAAGAGGATTTAAACATTATTGGAGTTGCACAATACAGTTTAACACATTGTTCTTGCACATTTGTATGGAAACGTTTACCGTATTTATTGAATGTTTGTTGTCCTTTGTCGGGTCTTGGTTTGCTGGTGGGTGCTGTGTGGGCCACACAGCTCCACCTCCAGCAGAGGGACATAGGGCTGCGGTGGAATAGTCTTTTTTGCTTAGGAAGGTTCCTAACTGAAGAAGTGACCCGGAAGTAAACAAGTGGCCGCCATGATAAGAGCCGTTCAGATTCTCTAAATGCAAAGGAAAGGAGCTCCAATGCTTCCTTTCAGAGCTCCTTTAGCATCGGATACAACGGACCTTCCTATACGAAAGGAAAGGCTGTAAATACAGCAAACGGTCAAACAGGAAGGAGGAGCTGCTGGACCTGAAGCCGGTCAGTGAACGAGCTGCTTATAAAACCAACATGGGGAGAAGTGGACGACGCGTTTTTGTAGACCATTATTGTAGTTTCTCCAGTGGAGACGCACGCCAATCCCGGGGCCGATCATCAGCAATGAGCACCGTGGTGAACTTTTCCGAAATCCTTTTGAGTTCTCCTTCCAACTTTCCTTAACCCTGTGACGCTTTCACCAGAGGTCAAGGAAAAGGAGTTGGGACCTACTCTATTGACTATTCGACTGCAACCAAGGTTCCATCCATCCATCCATTTTCTACCGCTTATCCTGTATTCAGGGTTGTGGGGGGGCTGGAGCCGATCCCAGCTATCATTGGGCGAAGGCGGGGTACACCCTGGACAGGTCGATAACCAGGGTTAAATGGGCATATTAAATGTGTTACTTGCTTAAACAAGGTGCGCAGCTAAGAATGTGTATTGTGTGCTCACCAGTCTTTGTCTTTAGGGTGTGGAGGATTGCATTCCCCAGGAAATGGACACCGCTTTTGTAGTTCCGGGCCCCCGGGGGCAACCAAGTGTAAATTGGTGTGGGGGTGGTGGATGTAAAATGGTCCTTGTATGTTATATTTTAGTAAATGGAATATGAAGAGGATATATGTATTTTCTTTGTTAGTGGAGGTACATGAGGGAGTGTATATAGGTTACTGATTATGTGGTGGAAATACAGGAATACAAATGGTGGGATAAACATGTTGGCAGGCAGTGGATCCCGGTGGATGGACTCTTCCAGGGTCATTAGCTGTGACTCCCTATAAAAAGGCGCCATTTTAAAACCCTGGGTTGGTGGTACTGATTTGTCTATGCTGGTTGCTTAGAAGGCTAAATAAAGAACCACCTCTGTGGCCCACCTTAAACCTGCCTGTGGATCATTCTTTGCTGTACAATCCAGTCGTAATTGTGGTCATTCTCACCCAAAGCTTACAAAGTGTGTTGACAAACAAAACCAGCCTGAAGGCGATATTACAACAGAAAGCCCAACAGTGAGACAAAACAAGCGCAAGACAAACTAAGATGAAATCTAACCACTAAAACAACAAATACAAATCAATGAAATGACAAGGAAAATAGGGGGCTGCACGGTGGTGTAGTGGGTAGCACTGTCGCCTCACAGCAAGAGGGTCCTGGGTTCGATTCCCGGGTCGGCCCGGGTTCCTTCTGTGTGGAGTTTGCATGTTCTCCCCGTGTAAGCGTGGGTTCTCTCCGGTTCTCCGGCTTCCTCCCACAGTCCAAAGACATGCAGGATGGGGATAGGTTCATTGATGACTCTAAATTGCCCATAGGTGTGAATGTGAGAGTCAATGGTTGTCTGTCTCTACATGTCGGCCCTGTGATAGACTGGCGACCTGTCCAGGGTGTACCCTGCCTTCGCCCAATGACAGCTGGGATCGGCTCCAGCCCCCCTGAATACAGGATAAGCGGTAGACAATGGATGGATGGATGGACAAAGAAAATACAAATCAATGAAATGACAAAGAAAATACAAATCAATGAAATGACAAAGAAAATGAAAAAGAGTTAATGAACATTAAAATACATGCAGCATTAACAATATAAAAAGTCAGTCTGTAATAATGCATTTTAAGAAGTGATTTTAAAAGCTTTCATCAGATGCTTTCATGATAAGGAATGAGGGCTGACTGTATGGTTTGATGACTATAAAAATAACACTTTGGTCTAAACAGTCATCCAGGATCTCAACCCATCATAATGTCCTTTGAACACTGGAAACACTGGAGGTCTGTGGAGTGCCTGAAGACTGGAAACTCTCTGAGGTCCCGTCATCATTTAAAAGTTGGCCACTAGGTGGCAGCAGCGACTTTAGCTGGTGGGAAGCCAACTTCAGCTGCTCTCCATGTTCATGTCAAAAGGCAGGAGCGAGTACTGTATATGACCCAGAGGTTGCAGGTTCAAAGCCCCGAATAGAATAAAACGTTTCTTGAATTATTAGTCAACTGACGTGGCGGTTTGATAGCAAATATGAGCTCTTAGTGAACTGTTATATCTGTTATTGCAAGACAAAAAAACTTCAAACTCAGTTGAAACTCTCTCTCTCTCTCTCTCTCTCTCTCTCTCTCAACTTGTGAATTTTTTGGATGATGATCAAAAAGTAAATGTGTTTGTGAATAGTTGATATATATATATATATATATATATATATACGTCTCAAAATATACCATGTCCCTGCAATGTAAAAATAAAGATATTAACCAGTATCATAAAATAATATGAGATGAAACAACAGTGGGAACACTCAACACTTACTTTTCCCTGCTGTTCATCAATACTCAAATGGTCCATAGCAAATTACAAAACATAGTAAAAGATAGTCTATGTTCATGTTAATGTCTGAAACAAGTTCAGTAAAATGATGCAGAAACACAAAAAGTCTATTAACATGTGTATTCTTAAACCATCATAACATATGATAGTGTAATACTGCTATTGCACTTTGAATAGTACCCTTTTAAAATGGAGTCGTCGGGAAACTAAAGTCTAAGTGTACAGTCTGTTCCTAAAAGGAAATCCTGACTAATCTCATGTAAACAAGAATCAAAGCACAGAACAATGAAAGTACTCAACAATATCATATATTAAGCCCTTAAAATTAGATCCCCCCCCCCAGTAATCACAACTTGATTGTGGGGGAACTGAATGAAATTCATAATTTGGCCCCCAGTGACAGCTATCGTTCTTCAGTTACCATACATGCAATAAATAAATAAATGAATAAAAAATTGCAGTAATATACTTTAAAAAGGAAACAAACAATTATTTTAGTAGTTGTTTTTGACATATTAAAATGCCCCTCATATTAGCATGACAAAACAGTGATTCTTAGAATAAACATATACCATTAACGGATACAACATGAATACTTAAATTAATATAGATAATATTTATAATGTCTCTGTGCCTATTTTATGTAGTTGAATTGTTATGGACTGTGAGTATAATATGTATTTTATTTTGATAGATAAAAAAGCATGCTTGATGATCGCTTCGAACCAATGGGAGATGAGTGCGGTGCCTACGTCAGACGTAAGGGGCGTTTCAGAGGCACGTCTTCTCCTCAGTAGTAAGCGGAGTTGACTGTTTGCGATCGAGCTCCATTGAAAGTGGCTCCCCGCTTCAGTGACATTACGGGCGGACAAGTGGGCGGACCGGCGACGAAACTTCACAGAAAACAACAGCAGTCACTCCGCTCACCTCCACGCGTTGTTAGCGTTGAACATTTCCGAGGAAAAACCCCGTGTGTGACGGACGCGCCGGGGGTCGCGGCGGTGGCTCGCCCCGGGGAGAGGACTAACGCTGGGGAAAAACGGGAGAGAGAAAGGTGAGGGCGAAGGCACGTTTGGGAAGAGTCGGAGGACAGTGACAAGTAAGCGGACTCAAGCCACAGGTAGCTCCGCGTAAAGAATATCAAAGTGCGGGCGGGTCATGCGGGTTTCTCCGGTCGCTGATCGGAGCGCTGCGTCGCAACAATAAACGTTGAAGAAGAAAAAGAAGAAGAAGACGAAGAAAAGCAGAAAACCGAGGAACCAGACCGCTTTCTCCGCCGCTACGTGTGTCCGTCCAAGCGGGCTCCTAGTCACCATGTCCCGGAGAAAGCAGAGCAAACCCCGGCAGATAAAGCGTAAGAAACAAGTTATTTGCTAGGTGTTGTGTTTGTGTTGTGAGTAGTAGTGTGTGTGTGTGTGTGTGTGTGTGTGTGTGTGTGTGTGAGACGAGCCACGCGCTCTCTGGGAACAACGGTGCGTTCACTGTCAAGTAAATAAATAGAATGCGACTCCAACTGTAAACGGCTGACACGGTAGTTTTATGACGCTGTTTTTATGGGTAAATATCACATGAAACGACCGTAAAAGACTCACAAACGCGTCTTGTTGGTCATTTGAGTAATATGAGCAAATTGAACCGTAAAGTGCAAGTTCAGTTGAGTTCGGGTAGGCTGCGATTTCTCAGAAAGCCGAGGGAGTCAGGCTACACTTTTTTTTACGACCGTTTTTTAAAAAGTTATTTAAGCGCCACTTTAGCCGCCTCGCTATCTAGACTGTGCAATGGAAGTTTTGTATTATTATTTATAACCCCTTGTAAAGAATGCTTTGTCCATTGGCAACTAAAACTGCAGCCGTTGCTTCCTGTTTAATTCTGTTGGGGAAACGTCAGTGCTCTCTGAAAAAGCCGATGTGAACAGAGATAAAGCAGCGATCCGATGTGAGGCCAGATAAAGATTAAAATTGGATCTTTTTTATTTGTTTTCTGTCTGAGGCAGCGCCGAGGCCGCCGTTGCATTCTCCCCCTGGCTTTTCACTTCTCTCTTCCAGAGATGGGGCGTCAGATAGCCCGCCGAGCTGATCTCTCTCCCTGATAGCTGCTCACAATTGGATCTTTTTTTTTTTTTTTTCATCTATCCCTTTAACTCAATAATGCATCTTAAGGCCGTTTGAAAGGCCTTTTCCCACTCGGTCGCTTGGCTGGTCTTCGTGCTTTACGGGTTCTTCCTGTTCATAAAAACACGTGTGAAGGTTTATCGCTGGACTGATGTTCGGAGTTGATAATAAATGCATATTAATGATGTTGTGATTAACCCCTCCGAGGCAAAGAGTCAGGGAGTCTAAGTGTAATGTCGTTATAGTCAACTGGAGATGAAAGATTAAAGAAACATGGCATCAGCATGACGGTTTGTTTGGTAAGTTATCACATTGAGCAAATAATAATATCTTGTCATCAGTGATTGTGTCACTGTGTTCCCAGAAAACCTGATGTCTAAAAGCAACATTTGGAGTCCCGGCTGGGTATCATGCTACCTAAAAACAAAGATATAGGCCGCATCAGGGGTCACCGACCTTTTAGAGCACACAGTACAGTGTAGACAGTAACACAGACGGCTACTTGTTAATCTTCCAGAATAATATACATTTGGTTATAATTATAATACTAGGTGTGTATCGCAAAATAAAAAAAACACTCACAATAAATTGATTGTGGTGAATTTCCCTCATTGAGATAATTATAATTATATATCATATAATGATAATAATTACATATATATGTGAATAATATGTATGAATACAATTTAATTTACAATGCATCTATGCAGGGAGACCTTATGAGTTCTGATCATCTTATTTAAGATGATTTGATTGTTTTCCACTAAAAAAACACGTCTTATCTGTGACGCAAATAAAAAATAATGTTTTATACAAATTTAAAGTGATTCCAGTATGTTTTATAAAAAGAGTTTTGAACATATTTTGATGATTATCAGGAAAATACCATGAACAATTATTCAGAATAATTTTGGCAGGACAATGGTAACATGAAATTTTCACACCGTCCCATGTCTATTAAGAAGCTACATTGCCTTTATAAGCAGACTGTCTATCTATTATTAATAATGTTTTACCAAGTGATCATAATATAAATGTATATATATATAAACACAATTATATTGTTTTAATTGAACAAGTCTCGTTATTCCTCTGTTAAAATGATTACCACATGGATGAGATGCACACACTTTTCATCTACCTTATAAAGGAGAACTCTTCCTCCCAATTCTGCTATAGTTAACGGCGTAAACCTTCATGACGTGAATTGGCTTGCCAGGGAATGCTCGCGGCATAATGTCAAACTACACTTTGACCCTGGTCAAAGTTATTAATTATACATGATACGTTTGTTTTTTAAATGTTCAATGCAGTGTTAAACAAGTTATTTTCTACAATTATGCAAGTGTTATTGAAAAACAAATTAGGCTGTGTTGTTAGACTGAACTCTATTTGACTCATTCTATTAGCATGTTATAAAGCACAGCCTGTAGGCGACTCACTGGCTCCCCCTGTCGGTGCCTGCAGCCACCATTTTGCCGACCCCTGATACCATGTTTTCCTGACTCTATTTGTGTCTAGATCCTATGAGTCATTGTGGGTTGGTCTGGGTTTTGTTCCTTTTGTCCATGTGGGCCGGCCCGTTGGCCTTTAGTTGGTCGGTTTGAGCCGAGCCGGTGACATGTGGCTCCCTGTGGGCAACCAGCTGCTCGATGGCACCTTGTTGGCTACCTTTGGGCCATATGATATTAATGAGTTGACTTTTCTGTCCGGATAACCAGATAAGGGATCCTGGTTCTGGTGACAGTTGGCTAGCTTGATTGCCTGTTAGACACGGGGCCTTGTTTTAGGGATTGATCCAAAAACATCCAAAAAGCATATTGACTTGAAGACAAGTCAATATACAAAGCAGGTGCAAAATGCTGACTAATTTCCAGGTATTGGAGCGATTCCTATAGTACTCTGTATCAGACTACTGGAGCTAGCCTGGTCATTTGTAAGTGTGAGTGACATATACGTTGATAATGCTGTTCTTTACTTCTCGCCCTCAAGGCTCTAACTCTTGTCAGCCTGAAGCTTACCTTAGTTTATTTATGATTTGTCATACATCATGACTATCAGACATAATTAATGTAATCAAAGTAATCTTAGTTTACCACCGATGTAATATTTTATACATGCAGACTGTTCTCTGCTGTGTTTGACGGGTCGATGCCCCAACATGCCGTTGTCCTTGTCATATTTAGATACAAAATCCCTTATCCAGCGGTGGTGGACTTGATGTGGTGGACTTGTTGTGGTGGACTTGTTGTGGTGGACTTGTTGTGGTGGACTTGATGTGGTGGACTTGTTGTGGTGGACTTGTTGTGGTGGACTTGTTGTGGTGGACTTGTTGTGGTGGACTTGATGTGGTGGACTTGATGTGGTGGACTTGTTGTGGTGGACTTGTTGTGGTGGACTTGTTGTGGTGGACTTGATGGACCGTCTGAACACTAGGGATGCAACAATGCAGTTAGCCCACGGTTCAATATGTACCTCGGTTCTTGGGTTACGGTTTCGGTTCTGTTTCGGTACACATTGTGTGCGCAAGTAGAACAAAATTGCTATTTATATATTCAAATTTTTTTATTTTATTTTGCTTATAAGCTAAGATTTTTTTTTTACATTCAGACACATTCACGGTATTGTATAATCAAATAAATAAATATATAACAAAAATGTAATACGTTCAAATGCCAAAGTGCGGGGAGTAAAAAAAATTCAAATGTAAATATTTGAAATATGTACATATTTAAATCATAAAGTCACTGTTTTAAATACTCTTTGTGCTTTAGCCAGTTCCACGTCGATGCCTTTCTGTTGTTTTATAGAAGTTGGGAATTACCGTATGTTAGTGCTGAAAATTGTAGTGCGGAGCATTTTGATTGGGTGACGGAAGCCTGCAACTACGGAAAAGGGCTGCAAATCTTTAGCAATAAACGTCCCACTGCAGTTGTTGTGTTCTTGTGTTTTCTGCTCCGGTAGAATCGGCTTGTTGGAAGCTTCAACGAGAGACACTGTTTTTAACTGACAGTGTTACCTCCTCAGCCGTCCTGCTTCCAGGACGTTGGATATTTACTCGGCAGGGAAATTACGTGAAATTGTATTGCAAAACTAAAAATACCTCAATTCACAAGTGCGTATTGAACTATGCATGGCGTACCGTGCGGTTCCATATTGTATTATACATACAGTGAACACAGCTTCCCTCTTTCATTCCTTCATCCTCCTTGAAGAGGTTGGCGTGGTGACATTTGTTCAATTCCATAAACCTGTCCGAACAATAATCTCATGTTTAGATAATACATACCAAATGAGGAATATTGTCACATTGGGGAAAAATAGTGGACTATGAGTGTGCATGTAAACGTAGTAATTTTAACTACAGTTGTGACCAAGCATATCAGCTGGGCTGCTATTAAGGATTTCTCTCAATGAGGTCCTTTGGTGTGTTACTGCAAGTAGTCTGTCACTTCCTGTGTTTTAATATTTTTCCATACAGTGGCCTATCAGCTGTGAACTCCTAGCAGACACCTACAGCAAAGCCAGCAACGCAGCCCGGAGATGTATCCCAGACCCCGATGCTGATAAACCCGGGCTCGACTTGTGTACATGTGTGCGTCTCGGGGGTGTTATGGCCGTCTTTATCAGCGCTCCTGGTCCTCTATGCCTCCCCGTGCACCAGGCCCCGGCTGTGGTTGAGGCCGGCTAGCCTCTCAGCCCTGTGACTCTCTTGTGATTTGGCAGACATTTTGATAGGAAAGAGTGAGGAGTGATAAGGACTTTGTTGGACCGGGATGTGTGGGGGTTCAGCAGAGGTGGTGCTACCACTCCCACCGCCACTACTACTTTTACTACTAATGCAGCCGGTCCACCATGTTGTTTTGAGCACGCTGCTTGTTGTCACTGATATGAAAAATTCCAGTCAGGTCACAGAGTGGTTGGGTTGAGTTTCATCATCACAGTCGTACATATACACCTCTAACTACTACTTCCTTTGTGAAATGATTCATACCCCTCATTGATCCCGGTTATGGTTACACTGATGAAGGTAAAAAAGAAAAAAACCCACAACACTCACCGTAAGTTTATCGTGGAGAATGAATGAAAAATACAGGATACAAAAATACATTTTAAAAATGTATTTATCCTTTATTTATGCAGGGAGACCTTGTGATTTAAGATGATTTGATTTATTTTCACTCAAAAGGATCACTGCAAAGGATGTGTCATATCTGTGATGCAAATATATATATATATATATATATATATATATATATATATATATATATATATATATATATATATATATATATAATTTATTTATTTTAAACTGTAAATGCAGTTTCACACAAAATCCCCTGGAAGCCATTTACTCTGAAGTAGGCACAAGTAGTTTTGAAAAATGCTTTAAAAGGTGAGGTTGTGAATTTAAGTTGTAAAATGTGCTACCTTAAACCCACGAAAGCCCACGAGATTAGAAACAGACCGGTATCTCCTTATTTAATGTCTGGAAAGTTCAGTCAAATTTGAACGTGAATTGAAGAAAAAAAGCACGTGTGAGTGTCTTGACTTGAGCATATTCAGAATAAACGGGCAGTTCCTGACTTGTGACTCGGTGGGTGGTCATTGTGATCCTTTGACCCATGGAAGAGAAGTATTTTTGATGAGGTAACACAACTGTGATGTAGTAAAGCTGCGTCTGCAGAGAGGCATATACATGTCTTTGCAAACCTTCATTGGGAAGGCCATTCTGCAGAGGAGCTGACGCACGTCTCTGAAATCCTTCAGAGCCTTCACATGACCCATGAACCATTACCACGGACCTACAAAGAAAATTGATACACACAGTGAAGGCTACACCTAGACATGGGGTGACGGGAACATTTCATGTCACCATTATTCTGCCAAAATAATTGTGATCTATGACATTATCCCAATAATTTTCAGAATATCATTAAAACTTTAAAAATAGTCACTTCACATTTAGTTAAGAAACACATACTGTTATTATTTTTTTATTATTGTATCACAGATAAGACACACTTTTTTAGTGAAAAAAAATCAAATAATGCAAAAATAAAGGATAAATAAATAAAATGTATATCTGCATCCTGTATTTTTCAAAAATCATTTTTTATTTATTTTTTACCTTTTATACCATGATGGATTTTTACGATTATCCCGATAATGGAAATCCACAATCACCTTATTGTGAGTTTTTTTTTTTTTTAATCACGATGCATGATAAAATCCCATATTGTCCCATCACTCGCTATAACACCATAACCTCCAGCAAATAATCCAAGCAGACAGTAATGAGGGCTTGGTGTTTATCAAAATGTGTCTGTATCAAAACAGAGTGAATGTCCAGTCCAAGTTGTAATGATGACTTATTCCTTTGTTGTTGAAGGTGCCTGATTGACAATCCATGCAATTTTAGACCCTTTTATATCGGCAAAGTTCTTGTGAAGTAGCAAGTATCGTTTTGATATCGGTCCAAACCCAGGTATCTTGTTTTTTCCCCAAAATATTTACATCATACATCATGCAGCTTCCCCCTGATTCTCTGGCCTGAAATAACTTTCCTTTACCAGAAGAGCAACAATTGACAACAACCCCCTCCTCCCCCACGACGAAGGCATTAAGACAACATAGCATCGATATCTTTTTCAATTTTGTCCCCCAACAACAATGGATCAGGTCCAGGGCTTTCTGTGGCCCATAGTTGAAGAGGAGAAGTGGATGTTTGTGTAGCAGATAGATATTTGTCTGTGTCTTTTTGTGCGTCATCCTCCCTAACGGTTGGCGATCTTTCAGCCTGATAAGACTTCTCTGCTTGATGGGGAGATAGGAGGCAGGCAGGCAGCCCACTGAGGCTGGATCCCTGGGCTTATATTTTGGCGGTTGAGATGGGAGACGCGATAAAATTGGCGGCGATCGCTGCTGCTGATATCGCAGAAAGCGAGAGGGGGGGGGGGGGGGGGGGGGGAGATGGAGGATGGAGGGCACATTGTAATTACATCTGGCTGTTGCATGCCATTTCCCAGCGTTGTTGTCGGTGGTTTTGTTTGCGATTGGCTGTGGGTGGATCTCGGGATAATTAAAAGAAGAGACGAGCAGAGGGAGAGCAAACGGTGGTGATAAGAGGAAGGAGAAGAGGAGTGGAGGTAGATAGTGGGGAAGAAAGAGTGGAAAAAGTGTGTGGAATACATAGCTGCTAGATGAATGGTGTTGTGGTGTGTTTTTAATGGCAGCCCGGCCTGCTCTGCTGCTCCCCCCACCCCTCTGTGAAGATGTTCGGGCCGATAAGGAGGCCTGCTGATGCTAGATAGATAACGGCTGCAGATCCCCACTACTGATCAGGTTCCTATGACATCAGTGCTGGAGCTCAGAGGTCGGCATGAATAATATGCTGCTGCCACGGCTTAAAGCAAACCGGGACGCCTGCAGAGGCCAGACAAGGAATCACCACTCCTGACCTCCTCCTCCTCCTTTTCTTCTGCTTCTTCCCTTTTTGTAACTTTCATTAGACAGTTGTAAAACTTCTTTACAGCCGAGGTGTTTTCAGATATCCGACTTGAGATAGAGTTCCAGTTGCAGCTGAAAGGAATGTGTTACTGTGTTGTTTTTTTATCTGACAAGGTTCAGGTCACGTGCTTGTTATATGGACGCACAATTGAGAGATTAATTCATTCTTTGTGAGCGGAAAAAACACACAAGCAGCTACATTCCAAGCACACACACACACACGCACACACACACGCACACGCACACACCCAGAAGATTCATGCAGCGCCTTGGTGGCTTTCCCCTTGTGTGTTTTTTCTCCTTCTTTGTTCTGCTTTTAGCTTGATGTGAACTTTTGATAAGCCGCGGGGCCTGATCTCCGGTGCAGATAGAGATCGCCAAGTGTGATAGAGTTGTTATCAGGCTGTAGCAGGCAGGAGCCGAGGCTCCACCGCAATACAACAGGCCGAGGTGGGAGCAGCCGGGGTCCGGACCCTGGCAATCAGTTCCAGCCCTAATGGGATTAATGTTGTTGTATAATAAGATGATAGGTGTGAATGCATTTCTTTTCTCCCTCGATCTTTTCTCACTCATTCAAACCCCCAACTCCTCCTCCTCCCCCACCCCCCTCTCTCTCTCCCTCTCTCCCTCTCTCCCCTCCCTCTCTCTCTCTCCTCCCGAACAAGCATAGTCATTGATTAATTTAATTAAAAATAATTCCACGTATTACTCATTCCAGATCATGTGTAAGATAGCACAGACATGTTGGGACATTTTGCTGTTCATTGATGATTATCTCCAGGGTGTTTGTCTTTTTAAATATCCTATTCAGTTAAAGAGCATTAAAGTTGAAGAGCGTACAGTAAGGAAAAGAAGAAAGTAACGCATCAGCAGGGACGATTCTAATGATGGATATTACACTGGCTAGATGGTGACTCATTGGATGGCGACCGTTCTCGTGTGTGTGTGCGTGCATGTGTGTGTGTGTGTGTGCGTGCATGTGTGTGTGCATGTGTGTGTGTGTGTGTGTGTGTGGTCAGAAACACCAAAGGGGGAAGTTGGCAGGGTTATAGAGGGAAACACCGTTTGTGTTGGGTGTGCGGATGAATTATTACCCTTTCTGCTATTTAGCCGGGGGGCGGCCTCGTGGTGAGTTATGGTTCCCCGACTCTGCGCCGTTGTAAACGGCGTCACCTTTGACCTCAAGTGCCGACGACTCCACAGACGAGGGAGAAAACATTAGCCCGGCCACAGTAGCGTAATCTAGGTCCAAACTGTTTGCTGGAGCAGTAATTACCACTCTGCCAGCTCTTCCCAGGGAGCTTTGTGGAGGCTTAACTCACGGCTGACATGCTCCCCGTCAAACCCAAGAATCCAAGCCTGCTGCAGAGGCGTCGCATCACCGGCTCGACAACACGTGACGGTGCAGCGATGGTCATCATGCAAGGTGTTCCTCAGCATTTTTCAGAGATGTTTCAGGGATATATGTGACTGTTACACCCTTAATATATATTATATTACACACAGGACACAGCCCTTGATGTTTCGTACTGAACTTTACTGCTTTCATTTTTGTTCTTTAACGAAGTGTTAAACTTAAACTGTGACCATTTTTTCTGGGGAAAATGCCCCCTTTAAAACGTATGTATGTGTGTGCGCGCGTGCGTGTGCGTGTGCGTGTGTGTGTGTTACATGGCTCTGATCTCTGGTCAGCATAACTCCGGACACTCGAAGGACAGTGTGCTCGTGTGGATATATCTGTGTGTGTGTGTGAGAGAGAGAGAGACAGCCAGTGTTATGACAAGGCCCCCCCCCAGAGGCAGCGATAAGCCCGTCCATTTGCTCCTACTGTGCTGAGCGCTCTGTTCCAGGGTGTTACGGCAACCTGAGCAAACAACACCGCCTGACCTGCTTTTACAGCCGTAAACAAACGCACACACTTCATAACCGCTCCTGTCCACACCGGCTGACAATAAACGCAACCGTAGCATCCAACTCCCACGTCACCAATATGAAATCAGTCAAATGGTCAAGAGGTCAAAGGTTACGACACTCTGATGAGACGGAGGCTCCACCATCTACTGACGGGTCATAAAGTGCTTAATATACACACATTCTGTCACACTGACCTTTGACCCTTTGTGCACCTGGCTCTCCTGTGCAGTCAGCCATCAAGTCATATCATATTGTTGCTATTGTGTGAAAATCTTGTATCTGTTGTTCATATATTTGAGAGGTATACATTGCCAATGTACTGATTAGTGTTGCATAAGGATGATGTGAAAATGACAAAAATTCACGGAATCAAAATGGCACAGATCACACTGGAATCACTTCCATTTTTCCAAGAAAACCAATCGTCAAAAAAGCTTTTTCTCAGCAGCACTATTTTGAGTGTGACCGTGTTTTAATAGGAGTTGAGTGTGTGACAGCAGGGCAGTGATGTGTCTCTCTCTCCGACTCCCTGCTGCTAGTACCACTCTCCACCTGAGCTGTTAGTGAGGGGCTGGTGGGGGGGCGCTGTTTTACTAAAGTTAACTATCAAAGAACACATAAACTTGAGTAAGGGGGCCATCAGAATACTGCATACCACGTACATTTTATTATTATTTTTTTTCCTTTTAACATTTTTAATTGATACAGTTCAGTATCAGTATCTGGATTTTTAGGCAGTGTATTGTGTCAAAGTCACAATTGTGGTATTGTGACAACACTAGCAGCTGGCGTCATGTTATCCACAGATCCCTCAGACATTAAGCCAGTAAGTCACCGGTTCCTTGTTCATCCTTTCTCTCTCCGTCACATTTTCGGGACCTTTGTGCTGATTCCCACCACTGATCCAGTGGCCCTTCAGCACATAAGTCTTGGATTGTGGGTCCACCATCTTGTGAGCCAAGTCCGCATCATAAAGCATCAGAATGCATCTGTTTGCTGTCCCCGTTTTTACGGGTAAGTAAAAAAAGTGTGGCCAAGGACATGGCAAAGCCAAGAACTGGTTGCCAATTTCACAAAGTGGTTGCCAATGGCAACTGGCAACCCTTACCGTAGAACTGTGTTATGTTTTGTTCCTCTTATCTTTGAAATACAACATTTTCATGAAAAAAAGTTGCATTCCTAAGGAGGCTTGTTGTTGGTGGGAGAGGCATCAGACAATGAAGCAAGGCTTTACAAATGAAAGGATGAAAAGGAAAGCAGAGTAGAAACAAACCCAGAGACGGGATGGAAAAGGTGAACAGCCACCATGAGTGTAGTCATGTACAAGAGAAGAGGAAGAGAAGGAGACAATGCTTGAAAGAGGAAGAGGTAGCAGGAGGAAAAATAGGAGATGATAAGGGTGACTCAGTGTTGAGACCAATGCTGGAGGAGCTCCTGGGAGCCACCTCAACAGAGGAGGTCTAGACCAGGGCTCTCTATGGTCTGACCATGCAGAGACACACACACGCACACGCACACACACACACACGCACACGCACACACACACACGCGCACACACACGCACCTTTAGCTTTCAGGATTCTCAGTGTTTTCTGTGGCAGAGCATTCATCTTCAGCTTGGCGACCCTGAGAAGGTATACATGTCAAGCTTTCCAGTCTCTCTCTGGTGTACTAAGGAGCCTATTTGCTCCTCTGTGTTGTGATAATGCAAACTTCTTTTAATCAGCTGGCAGAGCTATCAGAGCCAGTTGTTGTTGCAGTTCCCATCTGGCTGCCAACAGAGGATGTTAAGAATCCTAAATGACTTGTTTTCCCTTTTTGTACCTGATTACATTCAGGAATGTAAGGCTGATCGTTGCCTCTCTCTGTCTCTCTCTCTGTCTCTCTCTCTCTCTCTCTCTCTCTCT
>NC_139923.1:6653128-6668128 GCF_963514095.1 Eutrigla gurnardus | reverse complement strand
GTCGGGAATCTGTGGAAATGCATATTAAGATTTCACCGTGTCCGGAGCAGCCGGGTGATCTGAAGGCTTACATGTTGCAGTGTGATGTGTGTTATAGATCGCTGGTGTCATTAATGAAAAGTCCACATTGAACTCTAAACAAACCAAATCAAGGAAGTGCTTCATTTTCATCCTGAGCTTTGGCAAAGAAGGTTGAGGAAAAGGACATGAGGCAACATTGTGAGGCATTGTTGTTTCTTCTTCTCTCCAGATAGAGGGCCAGATAAGGTTTGAGTGATCTACAACTAACTTTCTGTAATCTAACTGATTAATGAAGCCCCGCTGTAAAGTCATTTATTATGGGCGTGTGGATCTAATATAACTTAACAGCCTGGGGAGACAGGAAGTCAGACGGTAAACACTCCTCCAGCGTGTAGACGCAACACAATGTGCCAGGCTAAACAACCGAGCTGTGATGTTTGTTTCAAAGTCTATGAGGATTTTTGGACCTTCCCATTACTCTACACCCCCCTTTCATCTCCACCTTCAGCTATTCCATCAATTATTTTTCTTCAAATAATCTCCTCTCCCTTTCCTCTCGACCCTTTGCTGTTTTTTTTAAAACAATCTCTCCTCTTCCACCTCCACTTCTCTATCACCCCTTCTTTCCTTCTATCTATCTGCCCCCCTCCTCCCCCTGTCTCTGTCTCCAGCCAGACCCCTAGCCTTGGCGAACCAGGTCTTGGCGGTATGATAATGTGGAAAGTTGAACTGGCCCCATTACAGCGAGGCTGATGGTAGGGCCGATAAGGCTGTTGATAATGGGTGCAGATAGCGCTGACACAGCGGTCCAATAGCCTAGCCCTGCCCCCCCTCCTTCCCTCACCCCCTCAACCCCCCACCCCCCCATTATCATTCCTGCCCACCGATGGGCTCCCAGAACGCTATCTCCTCTCCATTTCCACTCCTGCGACAGATAAGAATGGAAATACTGACTTCATAGCTGACTGATTAAAGTGTCTGCCTTTCTTGATAATACACAGATAAATTATGTTTTTTTTCTTCCTCTTCTTTTCCTTCTCTCTCTCTCTATCTAGAAAAGGGTGGGGCGCGGCAGAAAGGAGAAAAATCCTCTCCTCATTTCATTTCTTTTTTTAGGAGGAGGAGGAGGAGGAGGGGGAGATGAAGTGCAGAGAGAAAGGGGGATTGAGAGATTCTGTCGTGGTCAGATGATTAGAAGAAGAGCATGGAGATGTGGAGTGTATTATATTTGCAGAGCATGTATAGGTGTTTAAACTGCAGGGCCACGAAGATGGCTGTCGAGTGGCCATCGGTACCAGTCCGAGTATAAAGAAAACTTGTATTACCGACTTTTCCAGTCATTATAAGGCAACGAGAGTGGCTGGACAGATGGAGAGATACTGAGTGTTAGTGGAGGGGCCCATTTACAGCCCAGTGAACTCCCACTGCAGCTACAGACCTTTCCAGGTTGACCATTTTTATCACCGATCGCTCTAGTTTGATACCAGGAAAGATCCCTGATGGATATGCTCCCTGCATCCAAATCCATGAACCCATTTGCCTTTTATCCCCTCCCCCAAAACACACACACACACACACACACACACACACACCACCAGAAACCTCTATCTCCCTCCCTCTCTTATCTCGAGCTCTCCAGCTCTCTGTGTGTCCAACTGAACTTCTGTCCTCCTTCCTCCTCCTCTCAACTCTCTCCTTCCTCTCTCCATCTGCACCATCACTGCTCCTCCTCCTCATCCTTCATCCGGAGGGTGATGGTCACTGTGTCTGCTATGGGTTTCCATCCAACTTGTTGGATGTGAGTTTTGACACGTTGCACTGATGAGATTAAAGTAAATGGCAAGTTAGGGCTCGGCATCCAACCTACATTTTTTACTTTTCAGTCCTGACCATGGGGCCTTATTGTGGGGAAAAATAGATGGAAGTCAATGGCAAGAGACAAATATTTTTGGGGATAAAGTTTGAATTGTGCTAGAAGAATGTATGTTTGTCAATTTAAAAGTAAATTTACACGTCAAGAAATTAAGCTGAGACACAGGTCATCAGTAAGTAACTGCAGATGTTTTTTTTAAAACTATAAATAACTATGATGGCTAGAGACGAGGTTAATAATCTGCAAATGTATCTTTTAACACGGTCATCAACACTGTCGTCGTCTATGGCTGCACACTGCTAAACGTGTAGATACCGTGATGTAGGAATGTATAGTGGATCAAGATTAAAAAAAACACTATAATAAGTTGATCCTGGTGAATTTTCAGGATGAACATAAATATTGTGACTAGAAAAAAGCTGTCTACCTCACTGTCATGGTACCGGTAAATAAGTAACAAATAAAATTAAATTTACATTTTAAAATATATCTACCCTTTATTTATGCAGGGAGACATTTTGATTTATGATCATGTCATTATTTGATTGTTTTTCACTAAAAAGATCTGTGACGCAATATACATTTTTATACTAATATTTGCTTCTGAACAAACTGTCAAGTTTCAGTATGTTTTAGTGCCGTTTATACATTTTTGGAAAATGTTTTTCAGGTTTTATTGCGAATCACTCAATGATTCTGGCAGGATAATGGTGGCGTGACATTTTCATATCGTCCTGTGTCTACTACCACTGGACTGTTTGTAGCAGCCAAGTCAATAAACTCAAGCCGTGCCCTGCAAACTCAGATTAGGTTTCCACCATATTAGGGGAAAATGCACACAGTATTATAATTATTACATGACATTGATACCACCAATATGAACTCTCCCCATACCAGTCAGTAATAGGGGTGAACCAGCACCATCCGAAAACATTTTTAATTCAAGTTAAGATGAATCTTAAAAATTCACATTCTGCCCACAATTTGATTCCTGTTAATTTGATTATTTTGGAAGCAGAAGCACAACAGCTCCACAAATGCTAATGAAAGTAATTAAACTGATTCAATCTGCATCTCTCATTAATAAAATCACATACTCAACGTTGAGCTCAGTAAGTGCTGCTGGTACACGATGGATGGAAGCAGTGGGGACAGAAATTACCTGCTCTCCTAAGTGTTGTTCTAACGCAATAAACCTGTGAATCACGTTTCCAGGGAAGCATATTTTGTCGTGGATTACATTTGCTTTTGGCTTATCACAAATGAGTTTCAAACGTTTTAAACCTGTTTTACAACTGAGACTGCTTGGTTGGGAATTTTTTTTTCCTGGAAACTTATTGAGAGTGAAATTTAGTTGTATAGACACTTTTACAGCGACATCATCATAAATATTGGTGCTCATGTTGTCAACGTTGTGGTTTTGTCCCAGACACCCAGACCAGTTAGAAGCTTTAAACATGTGCTTGTTCCATCGTCGATACTCCAACAGACTCAAGTTCTACAGAATTCAGACAGGATCACAGGGAGCCGAGCAACATGTGTTTCAACTGGTGACTTCCAGCTCATGTTAACTTCAGTAAAGATGGATTTTAAATAGATTGAAGGCTCTTACCAGGGCACCTACATGTTCTGTTGGTGTTTTCTACAGCTGGGTCACCAGTGAACACGCTCACTGGTTAAACCCAGGTCACCTGAAAAGTCAGACCACCGATCAAACTATTTAGAACCAATATCAGCTGATTGGGAATATCAGCTGTCCAATGGCTGCACCCGTAATCTGATCAAAACGCAGTAATAAACTTCAGCAAAGCCAACAGAAAATACCATAAAAAACATTTACCACACAAAACATGAAACTGGATGTAACCCATGAAAATGTGGCAACAAAGCTCAGTGAGTCAGTGCAGGCCGGAGCAAAAGGAAAGTGACTCTGTAGTCAAGACGGTTTGCATTATTTTCTTTTCCGAAAAGCAAAATGAACCAAAACTGACATCCCAACTATAAACTATAAGCTTTTTAAGGCAATTAAAGATGGAAACACTGAGTCGCTATCTTTGTGAGCTCAGCTTCCTGTTACACTATAGAGATGACCTCTGGTGGCGTCTGCTGGTCACTACAGCACATCGCATCAACACAGCAGCATAGAAAGAGCAGCATCTGGATTTATGACGGGGGTGAAAGTCATACTATCGGTATTTCTAAATACCTGGTATACGGTTATACTGGCCAGGCCTACGTTACATGCTGGGTATCTCCACCAAATACATACTAAATGCAATCTACTCACTCAGTATCACTAATAGCACACGCGTTTCTTCCCGAAGCCGCGGCGTGTTTGTTAATACAGTAGAAGTGTGTTCAGCTCGTCATGTGGGTCAGCCAGCCGTCCCTCCAGTGAGTCAGTCAGATGATGTTCTCCAGCAGGGAGCAGCGGGATGGAACAACATGCTGTTTGTCCGGGGCCACACTTACTGACCTTGATAGATTAGACCCAGAGAGGCTTTTCTGTCTGACACAGAGCAATGATAAGTCTGTGTGTGAAATAGACTTTCTCAGAAATATGGCTGCAGCAGTGTGGGATAGGAGCGCTTCTTCAATTGTCCTGTCTGGGTCCACTAATAAGCAACTCCCCTCCCGCCTCACCAGATCACCTATCTAAATATATTTTCCTCTCCAGCCGACAGTCTCCTTTGTTGTGTGTGTGACCACTTCTATCTCTTTATTATTAACCAGAATGAGGATGATGAAAATCAGCATTGAGATTGATTCGATACCGAAACTTGACTTGACTTTTTCAGGGCAGTGCTCGTTTCTTTGTCCTGCTAGTCCACAAAGAATGGGGAATAGAAAGAAAGAAGCAAAGAAAGAAAGAGAAATGGAAGAAAAAACCAAACTGTGATAAAAAGCCCAGATAAGGAAATGACTGTGTTGTGTAGGAGTTGATATCAATGTTATCTATCTGTCTTTTTTCCACTCTGTGAGCCCTTCTGTTGTTTTTTAGCTCTTATCTTGCTGCACCAAAATGCCAGGAACAAAAAGGGGAGAAAGAAAGACATTACCCTGCAGATTATTCATGGCGTTTGGCTGATAAAATGTTGATGCCAAAATTAAGACCAATACACAATGCACTTTGTTTTGCCCTGTAAGAGTTTTTGGTAAAGATGTTTGTGTGTAATTTTTATGCTTGTAAAGGCTTTTTTGCACTGTGTGCAAGCTTTCTTGCCGTTGCTTGCTATTAGCAGATTAGACCTCATTTAACTCTTTATGCCCTCTGTGACACCAATTCATTACATTCACGCCCTCTGTCTCCATCAACACACACACACACACACACACACACACACACACACACACACACACACACACACACACACACACACACACACACACACACACACACGGACACACACTCTGGTGGGCCCAGATAAGCTCAGTCCTCAATCTGTCCCTAATAGAGAGGCACCAACCAGCGGCAGACAGGTTTAGTTTCCACAATGACAGGCCGAAACGTTGCCGGCGACAACGGTGCAGGATTTGGGGCGGCGTGATTGGCCGCTTTGTGGCTACGGAGCCGTCCGATGCAGTCTCAACAGACGACGTGAAGACAGGCGGGTCAGCAGCTTGACCCCACTTTACATCTGAATCCCTAATTGCTCCTGTGTTTAACACAATAGCTGTGAATTTCCAGCAGACCTTCTGACTCTGTGTGTGTAAACTAGTCCAGTACTAATCCTCTCATGGGTACAGTGTTTGGTATAATTCATCATAGCAGTCCCTATTGCTTCCAGATTTGCTTTCATTCATTCAAAGCTGCGCTGGTCTACATTTGAATGTTGGAAAGCCACCTGACCTATCAGACTTAAAGCCGTTTCACACCAAACACTGATTTTTCCGTGAAATATTCACACGGAAATGTAAATTATTTCTTATTTGTGACGGAAACCATAAAGTTATTCCAGTATGTTTAACTGGCATTTAAAGAGTTTTAAGCATGTTTTGATGATTATCGGGGATAATATTGCGAATCGCAATTATTTTGGCCGGATAATTGTGACATGAAATTTTCATTGCCATACCCATTGACCAATAAAAACCTTTCTTCCAGCTGATAATAGAAGATTATATTAAAACTCATAAAAATATTGCTAACATTCTATATTATTATTAGTCATGTGCTTGTGTTTGTTTGCATGAATGTGTATTATCAGACCATGGGCATTGGTTTGTCATGATGACTCTGCATGGGACGTTTCACATCACCGTTATCCTGTCAAAATAATTGTGATTCACAATATTGTCCCGATAATCATCAAAACATGGCACTAAAATATCCTCAATCACTTTACATTTAGTTATGAAACAAATGTTGTTATTGTGTCAAAAATAATTCACATATTGATGATGAAAAACAATCAATAATCTGAAATAAGATGATAATACATCACAAGATCTCCTTGCATAAATAAAGGATGATTACATTGAAAAACATTATTTTTGTATCCTGTATCTTTTGAAAATCTGGCTCTATTTTTCACTTCATCTTTTTCAGTCACGTGATATTGAAGATTCACCACGATCAACAATTGTGAGCTTTTGTCATCGTCCCGTTGCTATTGGTAACCACCTCAATAAACACACAAGCATCAAAGACGATACGTAGCTCGACATGCAGCTGGGACACCAACGAGATGGAGATGTAGCTGAACGTTGGAACGGGGCTAACCACAACTGATAATTCAGCATAAGCATCACATCAGGGGTCAGATTAGTTCATGTACGCTCAGATTCTCCAGGATGTTAAGGACCTTTTTGGAGATTAAAATGCACATTTCATGGCAGCTTTTAAATGAAATTGTAGATAGACTATAAATAGTTACAATGGAATAGAAATGAAAAGAGAGGTAGACTGGAAGCTGTGTTTGTGTGTGTGTTTGAGAGAGGGCAATAGAAGGTAAAGTATTGCACACACATGTTCCTGTAAGTTATTAATAATAATAGAATATGAATGTTATGAATGAAGCTCCAAAGCATCAAACTGGTGGTACAGCCCTAGTTATTAGGTATAAGTTATATCTATAATCGGACAAATGGGGCAGCCTATTAATGCAATAATAATAATCATCATCATCATTTTATACATTAATGGAAAAAACGAGCCAAGTATCATCTTGACATTCTTCAAAGGTATCAGCCGAGATCATCGTCTATCA
Source organism: Eutrigla gurnardus (assembly GCF_963514095.1). NCBI lineage: Eukaryota > Metazoa > Chordata > Actinopteri > Perciformes > Triglidae > Eutrigla > Eutrigla gurnardus. The sequence goes on along the minus strand of NC_139923.1, from coordinate 6,661,024 downwards.
GCACAACCCTCCTGTATGTAGAAATATTCAAATGAAGCTGCCTGGGATTAGCATAATGTGGGCATGTCTGTAATATTCATCCATATATCTGGGGGTGAGGTCAAAGGTCGCATGTGAATACAGCTTTTCCCTTGCAGACATGTGTGTCATCAAGCCAGCGGGACTCGCTTGCCTCCAGTGGGTTCATTAGAGCCGCGCAGGGTTTAACAGTAGCTTTAACTCCAGAAGTCATTGCTCATTTGCATCAACAGCGTAGTCATTTCATACAATAATGGCTCACCATTTTCCCCCTTTTTCATCGTGATGGAGTACACCTGTAGAAAAGCTGAAATGAGAGAATACTGGAGGAAGATTAATGAAACGAAGTACAGAATGATAAACCATTAATTGAATGTCTTTGGAAAGATATTTTATTAGGTTATATTTCTTATTTTCTAAGGTTAGATTTCATTGGGTTATTCAAAGTGAGATTAGGATCTCTCATAGAAAGAGCGGTTTTATTAAGCAGTAAACTGTGGCGAGCCAGAGAACCCCCCCCCCTGCCAGCTCAGGTTACCCCTGGACGTGTGTGCATGCACATATTTCTTTTTTAGAAATCAACATTTCATCAATCTAAATGAATATCAAAATGGTTAATTATTTTGTCCATGGTCCATATCATTAATTAGTTTGAACTTGGAACATGAACAAATCTGCAAGTCGGTATTTCCACAAATGACTGCGGAGGCAGGATAAGGACGTATCGGACATCGTCTGTAATTTCCTCCGGCTCATCGCCGTTTCCTTGCCCTTACCTCTTTGTGCCTCTTTGCCCCTTTCCCTCCACCTCCCCTTCTATCACCACTGAGTCTTATTGTCTGTGTATTAGTATTAGCAGCAGCAGTAGTGTCCCCTGAAGTAAAACAATCTGCTGTAATCTATCAGCGTGTTATCGGCCCTATCTGAGAGCTGAGAAAGCCAGGGCCCGGGCTGTGGCGCCGCTCTCCGGAGCTGATAAAGTTTCAGAGTTCAGCGATGATGAATGTTAAGAAACTACACCCTCGTTACTGACGATGTGGACTTGGCAAAGCGGAGCGATGGGGAGGGGTGGGTGGAGGTGGAAAATGGAGAAAAAGGGAAGAAGAGGAGGGGGATGGGGAGGAGGGGGAGGGAGGAAAAAGAGTTTTTCTTGGCGTCAATTGTGGTTTGAGGGGTCAGGCCCCCGATGGGTGCTTCTCTTTTTCTCTCACACACACACACACACACACACACACACACACACACACACACACACACACACACACACACACACACACACACACACAGTCCATTCTTTCCTTGGGTTTCTCTGCTCCTGGAACCAGGCTCACCTCCTTCTTTTGATCTACCTTTAATAGGTGAGTTTCTGTGTCAGTTATATTTAAACCGAAGCAAAAACATTTTTTTGTTTCTAAAAATTAACCACAGAATAGCAATGAAAATGTCCATTTGGAATGACTAAATACAGTACAATACAGTTAACCTGACTTGATTATTATGTGTTGTAATTGCACACAAAGTCTATTAAATACACAAATAGACCCGAATTTGCAGCAGGCATTCAAATGAGGCGAATACGTGAAATTCACGTCATATGGTTGAGTTGAAATATTTCGACTCAGCCAGAAATGAATGTGACGCTGTGTCTAAGGCCTATCAGCGTTGAGATTGTCCTCCTGTTGTCCTAAATGGAGGACACAAATATTGTCTCCTGTGTCTGTGGTCCCCCAGAGCTCTACGATAGAAGCTCATATTAGTCCAGAGACCAGACCAGACCATGTGGAGGAACCAGAGAATATGGTCATCACAGCTAAATAGTTGAATTTGGGTTCATCCAGCTGTGGTAAACCAGCAGATGTGTGTCGTACTAGAATAGACAGTGAATGCAGCTTGGTGAAATACACCGATTCCCTGGTACTTGACAACATGTGCAAAGCAGCCATGATTGATGAAACCTGCTTGATGTCTACATGGAGATAAGTCCAGCCTCCTCTTGAGTGATGCCAATAAATGATCCAGTGGTCAAACTTGTGCGAGTAACACGAGGCAAACATGATCTTCATGTTTGGATCAAACACAGCATTAGTCTGTCTCTTTGGACAGAGTAGGAGCCCAACATCAACACCGGTCCTCCTCAAACTCCAGCATATTCTAGGCTGTCTGTATTAACTGGCTATTTTCCCACTAATCAGACGTTGTCATGATACATCCTGACCCATGGATGACATAGCTGCCCTCACCCCCCCGTCCTCACTGATGTTTAAGGGTTACCTATACCCGCCGGCCTAACTGTGTCGCGTCGGTATCAAAGTTCTCATTAGCCGCCAACTCCGCAGTCCGTCCGTCCCCGTGAACACATCGACAGCCTCTATCTCGCAGCCATCACTGTCAGGCCTCAAAGTCCCCCCGATTACGATGGGGCTGATAAGAGAGGCGGTTCACAAAAGCAACGGGGCAAATGCCTGATAAAGCATTAGGTATTTAGTGGACTGATATCCTTGTCCACTCATGCTATAAGAAACCCTGTGCTTTTGACTGGTGGGACTCAAACTACCTGCTTGAGTCTGAACAGGTCACATGCGGGTGGAAAAGGGGCGTGGCTAAGAACGAATGGAAACGGAGCGACTCGGTGACCTGCATTGTTAACCGTGTCATGCCGCTCATACCGAGCACTCGAGATCAATCAGTATCCGAGCGACAGAAATACTGGATGAATTATGTCAGAGAACGTCCTCCGACCTTCCTTGAGTTTTCACTATTCACAACATATCAGCTTCGGAATATTGTAATATTAAAATGATAGTGTAATCAGAGAAAAAATGACTGCACGTTTTTTGTTTGTACAGCATGGCATCATCTGCTACATCCAGCATCGACTGTTTGACACACACACACACACACACACACACACACACACACACACACACACACACACACACACACACACACACACACACGGCGACACAAAGGCAAAGCGATGTGGTTCTCACTTCTTAAGCACACAAAAGGAGACTAAAAATGTGCAAAAGGGAGAATGGGGCGAACCATTGTGATTGTGACAAAGTTCATGAGCGTATAATAGCAGTTAATGCGTGGCGGGGTGCGGGCAGCTTTGTTCGCCAAAGTGCCGAGCTCTTAATAGAATCAGATAGATAGACGCCTGTCTCCTCAGGCCTGTTGGGGGGGCGTTGGGGTGGGTACCACTCATCAAGCCAATAGTCCCCCCCCCTTCTCACTCAGCTCCTTGTCTTACTGTCATTCTATGAAGGAATAATTTGTCAATAATTGGCCGTGTCATTCTCGTCAAGACGGTTTGATAAAGCGCCGGCTCTTCGGGGGCCGGGCCGGAGAATATCTCAAAAAAATGGGGGAAGCGGGGAAAAAGGCAGCATGTGGCAGCAGATCTGAGGCAGCGATAGGGCCATTAAGCGCTTTAGAAGTATTTTAGCTGAATTCACACAAAGCAAAAATAGATAAATAAATAATGAAAGAGGAAAAAGTGGAACGTCAACTGTCAGGGAAGTGATACAGACTTTAAGAAATCATTTGGGAGGGTGAAAGATAAAAGATTATCCCTCTTTTCTGCCAACTTATTGCCTCCTCAGCCATCGCTGAGGCTAATTCGCTTACTCAAGCAATCATGCGGACATACCGTGTGTGTGTGTGTGTGTGTGTGTGTGTGTGTGTGTGTGTGTGTGTGTGTGTGTGTGTGTGTGTGTGTGTGTGTGTGTGTGTGTGTGTGTGTGTGTGTGTGTGTGAATCCGATCCTGCCTCCATCCACATCACTCAGCAGTGTATGGCATCCATTATCTGCTCCACTGTAAGGGGCAGGAATTTTCCAGAGATAGCCCAGAATGCTTATTATCTTTAAAATATCTCTGGATGGCTGACACTCATCTGGCTAAATCCGCCTTCCCAGGCACATTCCTCTGACCAGCCCCCCCCCCCCCCCCCCCCCACCGCATCCCCCCACCCCAACAACTGCAATGTCGGGAGACGCGTCCTTATTCTGGAGCTCAGGCCCGAGAAATAATATCCTGATTGTGACCGTGCTAATCCGGTCATCGCTGCAGAAACCGAATGTTTCAAAGATATTTCAACTGTACACAAAAAAAGAAAACAAAAAAGGGCAAGTTCACCCAAAGAAAACGACTTGAATTTAAGCTTTGACATATGAAATGACATGTTAGTTATTATTTAAAAAACATCTGTTGTGTCCCAGCTACTCTGTCAAAAAAGTGTGAAAAGACATTACTGGACACTTAAATGCAAAGAAACAACAGAGATATTATACAATCATATATTGCTTTGATGTTCTCAATTCTTAATTCTTAGTAGCCACGTCATATGTACAGATGGTGGTGGACTTGGCCGTCCTGTAGTTCCCCCCCCGCCGTAGAGGGATGTGACTGATATCAGTCGGCTTTTTAAACCCACACTGACCTTTCAGTCCGCTGCTTTGCAAACCTACTCACTGTTTCCCCGGCATGCAAATGGAGGCAGATAGAGCAGCTTCCTAGGAGTGGGAAAGGCCGTGCAGTTAGAGGACACTGTTAGAAGAGACAATCATTTACTGGGCTGTTCCTACTTGACATTGAAGTTTGACAGATGTGGAGTTTTTGGAATGTGATATAGATTATTAATGATCAGGCTGCTTTCACTTTCTCACATCCAATAACTGTTAAATAGGATCACACATGGGGCCCATTTGGACTTGTTGTTTTACATCCTGTGTATCTTTCACATTGTGTGAGTCCTTGCTGCCTTATAGACATATTTAATTCATTTCCTTCATCATAAAATGGAGCCAGTTTGGAGAACTTCATTGCATTTCTACACGCCGCCTCTCCTTCCTGCGACAGACCCTCGGCCGTCTTAAAGCGATGAAACCATCTGCAGCACTGATGGTGTTTTTCAGCATATTCATATCTGAATGTATCTTACACTTTCTCCACCGTAATTGCTTTTCCAGTGAGGGGGGAAGTTTGAACTCCACTCCGTTTCTCATTTCAAGTTTCTCTGATCCAGAGGTTAGTCCTCCTGGCCGCCACTCTAAAACCACAGTGTGGCGTTTTAACGTGAGGAGGAGGTAACCCTGGAATCCAGCATTCATTATTCATCAACAGATAGCACTTCCCCAGCATGGCCCCTCACAATGTAAGGGCCACGGCGGGTAACGTTAATATTACCTGTCCTCAGAGAGCGAGAGAGACATCTCTCTCTCTCATCCCACCGCTTTTATTTCACTTTCAGCTCTTCTTAAATTTCCATTATTCACCACAAAAAGCCAAGCCAAGCCTTTTCACAATGACTGTTTGACACTGAAGGGCCCCCGCTCCTCCTCCTCCTCTCTCTTTCTCACTCACTCACTCACACGCACACACACACACACACACACACACACACACACACACACACACACACACACACACACACACACACACACACACACACACGCCTCAGAGGACCATGTGGAGGACTATTATTAATCATGTTCCTATCAGCTGCTCACATCTTCGCCGCTATTTGCTGTTTAATCACTAAAATAATACGAAGGGGAGAGCGGCAGTGCTGGGGTGGGGGTGTTGGGTTGCTATGGTGACCAATTGGAAAAGGTCAGGCATAGTTTATCTTATCAGTGATAGGGAATGGTTACTAATTACAGATAGGTACTACCAGCGCTCGGTCCACCGGGCCCTGCCTTAAAACACTATCAGCAATCCACACCGGCCTGATATTAAAATTATCTCTGAAGTCATCCCCACACACACACACACACACACACACACACACACCCCTAAGCTCGGCGGTACGACTCTAAAGCCCCAGAAGACACCGGGCCAGACTGGGTGAGGCCAGACCAGGTTAAGAAAGACAAGACATGATGCTATCATGGGGGTCCACCATGAGCTGATCTAGCGGACAGAGTCATCCTCCTACCTGCTGAGCCTTTGAGCAAGACACACTGAACCCCAACCGCTTCCAGAATAGCTGCTGTTGACATGATCTTGACCTGTGACCCCTGTTTGGAAGTCACTAATAGTTCCTGTTAGATGATCTGTAGGCTATCTGTAGTTTTATCTACCACCTCCAGATTGTTTGTCATTATTGTGGAAATGTATGTGCATCTGTCATTGTACTGCTGGCTTTGATAAAGATTATGTACATAATATTTATTATTATTATCCAACACACACGATCTGTTTGGTAACAGATTGAACCTTCATTGGACAACATGAGACCAATGCCCTGTTCACTCCTCTCATTACTCGTTTGACTGCACAATCATTTGTGTTTATTCACATCACTCATGATGGACGCGTGGGAGAGGAGGCGGGGCTTACCTCCACGTAGACACCAACCAGGTTTCATCCATCATGGCTGAAATCACCACTACTGCTGCTTTGTACATGTTGAAGTCCCAGATATGCCGGGAAACCAAACAGCGTCCTGTCTGAGTTCATAACATCATCCAGAGGAGCTCTGTGAACGTCACCAACCTGTATGACACACGTCAGCCGGTTTACCACAACTAGTTATCTGTTTAATTACAATAAACAGATCAAAAGGATGCTGAAATAACTCTATAATGGTGGTGATTGGTAACGTTTGAAGTCATGCTTTGTCTGTCTGTGAGACATCAAGCAAACACTTAAAAATGTATACATAAATAAGTAAATATTAGAATCACACAGACAATTAGGATTAGCTACTAAACTTGATGTTGGCAATCAGCCAATCATCTCTTTGATAAGGCGATGACAACCAGGTGTTTCCCATCATGCCCTGGTTCTTGAGTCACCTGGCAGCGCCTTAATCTCACGAGGTTATCGTTGATCAAGTGTACATGCCATCAGAGGATGCTCTGACACTAAGGTTTCAAAGCCAGTCGCTCAAGCATTGCATTTTACAGGCAGGGTGGGACGATATAGGAATTGATTGCGATAAAACATGCATAAGTTGATCGTTGTGGGTTTCTGACCACTTTATATATTCTTATCTATACCTCAAAGGCTCCCACCTGAGTAGTTTGTTAATCGGGCATCAACTAACAATGAAGCAATGGCTGTCCCAGTTTCTCAAAGTCCAAGGTTTTGTATCATTCTACCATATATCATACGTGTCAGTCCAGATGCTCCAGGCATTCAGTTCAATCTGATAGAAAGTGTAAAGGTGAGAAAGGTGTGTATTCTATGAAAAATAACTTTCAAGTGTTGGTCGAATACCAAAACTATCACCTGCTATGCTTCACTCGTTTGTTTTAAACAATTGATTCATTTATTAGTTGATTTTGTTATCATTTTGAATCTATTTAAACATTCTATGAATGTAGTTGGATTTGGAATTAATAATCAGACATTTTTAGTCCCGTTGTAGGGCTGCAACTAATAATTTATCTCAACAGTTAATTTTTCAGATTTTTTTTCTGATTATTCATTAAAGTTATTTAGTCCTTAAAATGTCCAAAACTTAGATATTCAATGTTTACAATGATATAAATACAATGAAGTGCAACACATTCTCACACATGATAATGACAGTTCCTGTAGTTTGAAATGACGTCAACGGTAAAAGCTGAACAACTCTTTCCAAAATGATCCTGAGCCAACGTTAACTCGTTAATGAAACGTTTTTAATTTCATTTTATTGTATTTACCACATACTAGTGAGGAAGGTTCCTCCAAATCCTAAATCCAATGAAAGTTTTTGTAGTTTATACTAATAAGGTACATTGGGGCACATTTTTAGGGACTTTTCTATATGTAGGAGTTTGACTCTTGAAGAACATTTGTGAATGAAGTCCACTCCGTCCTGCTGGTTCAGGTTCCCATTTCTCTTTTCTCTGTTTTACACCATTTTTTTAACCATTTGATTTTA
>NC_139923.1:6630628-6650628 GCF_963514095.1 Eutrigla gurnardus | reverse complement strand
CATCTGCCTTTCGTCTTTATTCAGGGTTGAGATCAAGGAGAAGGGATTGCAGTTGAGCTCATTATATCATGCACACACTAATCGCAGTCATATCCACACACATTCTCCCACGTACACACTGAGTCTCCGTCCAGACGTTAGCGTCCCTGGTCCACCAGGACCCGACGTGTCCTGTAGTCTCTCTCTGTTCATGTGATGCACCATATCAGCAGATGAACATTATCTTGTTATTGACCGAGATGCAGCTCGGATCATTTGCCTGATCACAGTCACGTGTATGGGGCTTTACTGTGAAAATGGTCTGGATGTGATGTACAAGTCAAAAATGGTTGGTGTTTGTAATCAGGAGACTTTAGTTGAGCATCAGTATTTGAGCTGTCAATTTTACTATTCGAATTTCATTCCATATTTTTTTCAATATTTGAATTAGATTGGAATATTTAGTGCTCAATTCATTCATTATTAATATTGACTACACTACACAGGCTTATTCATTCCCAATGCCATCATCTGCAATGTGGTTGTTTTACTTCCTGTCCACTAAAGGGCGTTCCTAAAACGTTACCAATAAATATGTTTAATTACCAACAGCTGACAGCTTTAGATAAGTAATTTAATTAATTAAGAAAGTAACGTTCTCCTGGGGGAGCTGTGTCCCCGTTGCCATGGCTACGCCCTCCTCGTCTCACCGTCAGCTCTACTTTCACTTTCTCACGTACATCCTTCTGTTGGTCTCGTAATAAACCGATGGCGTCGCGGGTCGATCTAGCTAGCAGTAAGGAGCATGAAACGCTTCTAGATATCATCGATATCTTTGTTTCATTTCACCGAGTGCTGCTGCGTGGTTATTTCCATGCATGCGTCGCTATATTTGATGGTGAGATTGTGATTCAGAAAACTTTATTGTTCATCAGACTTCATGTGTCAAAAGCATCCTTTTATGCGGGTAGGCCAAGGCGAGGAGGGCGAGATTTGCTAATGTTAGAAAGCACGTTTCTAAAAAATAATAATAAAAAAATCGAATACTAATTTCAGCATGAATAGTACTGATTGTTTTTACTATTCAAATGATATTAGATTCCCAAAGTTCATTCCAACAGCCCTACTGTTGTACTTAAAGATGCTCAAGTGGTTTCTTCCCCCCCAGCGATGCGATTGCATATCGTTGAGGAGCTACATGGGCTGGTAAACTGTTAATACATGGGCTTGTAAACTGTTAATACAGTTTTTTTTAAACTGTTCTAAAGTCAGTGTAAACGGTAAAAAAAAATCTACATTTCTTCATTTCACTCTATTTTCATCTTTAGTTATTTTCACAAAGCACATATTATCAGCTACTTTGTTACCTAAACCTAACTGTTGTTGTCTAAACCTGACTATGTAGTTTAGTTTAATCAACCTAACTATGTAGTTTAGCTGTCTCAACCTAACTATGTAGTTTTGTTAAATCAACCTAACTATGTAGTTTAGCTGTCTCAACCTAACTGTGTAGTTCAGTTGTGTAAATCTTATTATGAGTCAGTGTTAGCATTCTTCTCTTCATCGTCAGTGTATTTTTCCGTTGATAAGTCACACCTGTACGGTTCACATGGTCGTGATACTGCTGCCACGGAGACCTTGTGAATGAATCCCATCAGCAAAGTTTACAGCCAAAACCATGTCGGATACCCGATCACCTCATTTCACCAAACCGTGTGTGTGTGTGTGTGTGTGTGTCAGAAAATTCTCACCATCTTAGTCAAGGCCAAGTTTCTTTGTCAGCGGAGAGAAGCAGAGATAAGGAAAGAAACACAGCGTCTGATATGTTTTGAGGATGGAGCGATGGTTAGACTTCACATACTGTGTGACCTTGTACGTGTGTGTGTGTGTTTGTGTGTATTTGTATGTATCAAGCTTGTATCTCCGCTCCACTCGTGGCCTTGCCTGGCTGTTGGGTTTTGGGGGTGGGGGGGTGGAGGGTGGTTTGAGATAGGGAGGGATTCAATAAGTAGTTGAATCAACCCCTCCTCCCCCTGGGATCTTAGGACGGTGGGAAAGTTCAAATCTGCTGCTACTTTCTATCTTTTATCAGCCGGGCTTATCGGCTGCCTTTCTCGTCTGCATGCCTGGCTTCAATAGTCCAGGGTCTCGGCTCGGGCTGCATGGTAACCGCTCTCTATCTCCCTCCCTCCCTCCCTCCCTCCCTCCCTCCCTGCCGACTCCTCCCCTCTTTCTCTTTCTTTTGTGAAACAACACCTGTTCTTACTCCCTTTTCTCCTCCACATTTTATCTTTACCAGTCCATTAAAAAAAGACAAAGAGAATATTTGGTATCCTTTTCTTTTGAGGTTGTTGGGTCTTCTAACCTGTAAAGAGAAGCTGGTACAGATTTGTCCTGCAGATAATAGAAACACACTATAAACAGGTTCATCAGATCACAGATCAGGTTTATAAAAAACACAGTGAGTTGATCATGGACAGTTTCTGTTATCAGGATAATCCTAAATAGCATCAGGAGTGACTTAAAAAGCTAGCTCGCTATCATGTAAGTGAAAAATGATTTAAAAACACAGAATACAAAAATAACATTTTTGTAGGGAGACTTATGATTTATGATCATCTAATTTAAGATTATTTGATTGTTTTTCACTAAATGTGTTGTCTTATCTGTGACACAAATGTCAAGTGATACCAGTAAGTTTTGCTGCCACTTTAAAAGTTTTAAGTATTTGTTTGATGATTATCAGAATAATATAGGGAATCAATTATTTTCCATTTTCATATTGTCCCATGTCTTGTTGCGTGTTGTTACAACTTTGCCATTGTGACGTCGATAAATATCAGGAAATGGTACCAAGGCAAGAATCCAAACATCCAACACAGTCTTTATCTGAGCCCGTTCCTTCCCAGCTGTTGCTACAGACGACTGGCCTGAGAGGGTCAACAGCTGGATTTCTGTGCCACAACTAGCAGCTTTAATCGCACTGATTACACTAATCACACTCCATGTATCACACTCCATGTATTCGGTTCAAAACAAGTTGTGTTCTGAGTTTGATGAGCTGTGAACCGTCCAGGTCAGAGGTCAGCAACCTCTCTCTCCGGTGGCTCCCTGTGGGCTGATTTAAATATGTGGAACTGAGCCGTTTTCAGTTATCGTTGTTGCAGGCCTGATTTAATTCTTTGTAGAGCCGACTGATAGAGTGACAGGGATCTGGATGGCTATAATAACTAGTAGCGCACACTGCTGGGCAAACTATGTACTGCCACCATTTCTAAATCCCCCCACAGGCAGTCTTTCTCAGGATTTAATAGTACGTCACTAGTTCTTGACGTTACATAGTCACATATATTTAATGTGTCCACCATTAAAAAAGGATATTAATTAACTTTACATCAACATTGTTACAATTAATGTCCCTGAACATGAGACTAGTAGATTGTGTTCTATTGGTTACATGTGCTCACAAACTGCTGTGAGACGTGTTGGACATGGCCGAGTAATAAAACTGTCAAATCATATTTGAGCTGCTTTTTGTGAGTTGACATAAATGCAACTGATTGCGTTAAATGATATCGTCCCGTGTCGATCGCAGGAGCCTGGATTCAATCAAATTAAATTCCTATCACGAAAGACTGTGATATCGGCACATGTGTTATCTTTGTCCACAGAATATTGTGATGAAACTCAGGATGTGGCATCTTGGTGGCAATAACACAATGTAGGAAACGGAGAAGTGCAGAGGATGATGGGATTGAATTTGCATCTGTGATATGAAAGCTGGTCGAAGGAACATAAACATGTCTGTCATTCCTCTACATGCTCCTCATTATGCACACATGTTGACTTTTCATTGGTTTTCAGTGGAACGCACCACTCATTTTATTCAAACTAGACTGCTGTGTGTGTGTGTGTGTGTGATGTGTGTGTGTGTGTGTGTGTAATATGTAGTGTGTGTGTAATATGTAGTGTGTGTGTAATGTGTAGTGTGTGTGTAATGTGTAGTGTGTGTGTAATGTGTAGTGTGTGTGTGTGGGAGTGGGGCGTCCTTGAGGAACATGAAACAGTGCATCAGGGAGAGAGCGTCTGAAGTGCTGCCAGAGCAGAAACAGTTGTGAAACAGACATCCAGAGGAAAGGCTTGATCCTCAGCATCATACAGAGAATATATGAGACGCCTCAGTGATCCGCTGCTCACTAAAATAAAAGTCTGGACATGTAGCGGGGCTCGGTGTGCGCTGTGACGACACCACAACCACCAGGTGGAGGCCGGCCCTTTTCTTTTCCCCATCCTGCATCAGAATAAGTTAATCATGAACTTCTCTCAATACATTACAAACATGGACAGGAGACATGGGGCGATGTGGAAAGTTCATATCACCATTATTCTGGCCAAAAGAATTGGGATTAATGCTGTTATCCTGATAATCATCAAAATGTGCTTCAAACTTGCATCGCAGATAAGACAAACGTCTGTTTTTAGTCAAATATAATGAAATAATCTGAAAAAAATAATAAGAAATAAATCATATGGTCTCCCTCTATAAATCAAGGATGAATACATTTTGCTAGCTTTTGAATGTGATCCACGAGTTTTATTTACATTGCAGTGACTTCCAAAATGAACCTTTGGTCATTAAATAACATGGCGTCAGATTTAATGTTAATACCAAAACCAGGAAGTAGGAATGGGACCATATAGGATGTTATCACAGATCCTAGAAAAAAAATCACTCACAATAAGGAGATTGTGTTGAATTTTCATTATTGGGATAATCGTAAATGTAATATGTGATCATAAATATCGTCGCCGGTGAATTGAAAAACCCGTCCAGCTCACTATCATGGTCCGTCCATCCATCCATCCATCCATCCATCCATCCATCCATGGGGGTTCACCAGGACAGGCAACCAGTCTATTACAGGGCTGACATGTAGAGACAGACAGGTAACCAGTCTATTACAGGGCTGACATGTTGAGACAGACAGGTAACCAGTCTATTACAGGGCTGGCATGTAGAGACAGACAGGTAACCAGTCTATCACAGGGAGACATGTAGAGACAGACAGGTAACCAGTCTATCACAGGGCCGACACATGTAGAGACAGACAGGTAACCAGTCTATCACAGGGCCAACACATGTAGAGACAGACAGGTAACCAGTCTATCACAGGGAGACATGTAGAGACAGACAGGTAACCAGTCTATCACAGGGCTGACATGTAGAGACAGACAGGTAACCAGTCTATCACAGGGAGACATGTAGAGACAGACAGGTAACCAGTCTATCACAGGTCTGACATGTAGAGACAGACAGGTAACCAGTCTATCACATGGCTGACATGTAGAGACAGACAGGTAACCAGTCTATCACAGGGAGACATGTAGAGACAGACAGGTAACCAGTCTATTACAGGGCTGACATGTAGAGACAGACAGGTAACCAGTCTATCACAGGGAGACATGTAGAGACAAACAGGTAACCAGTCTATCACAGGGCTGCCATGTAGAGACAGACAGGTAACCAGTCTATCACAGGGAGACATGTAGAGACAGACAGGTAACCAGTCTATCACAGGGCTGACATGTAGAGACAGACAGGTAACCAGTCTATCACAGGGAGACATGTAGAGACAGACAGGTAACCAGTCTATCACAGGGCTGACATGTAGAGACAGACAGGTAACCAGTCTATCACAGGGCTGACATGTAGAGACAGACAGGTAACCAGTCTATCACAGGGCTGACATGTAGAGACAGACAGGTAACCAGTCTATCACAGGGAGACATGTAGAGACAGACAGGTAACCAGTCTATCACAGGGAGACATGTAGAGACAGACAGGTAACCAGTCTATCACAGGGCTGACATGTAGAGACAGACAGGTAACCAGTCTATCACAGGGCTGACATGTAGAGACAGACAGGTAACCAGTCTATCACAGGGAGACATGTAGAGACAGTCAGGTAACCAGTCTATCACAGGGAGACATGTAGAGACAGACAGGTAACCAGTCTATCACAGGGCTGACATGTAGAGACAGACAGGTAACCAGTCTATCACAGGGAGACATGTAGAGACAGACAGGTAACCAGTCTATCACAGGGCTGACATGTAGAGACAGACAGGTGTATATCACAGGGAGACAGGTAGAGACAGACAGGTAACCAGTCTATCACAGGGCTGACATGTAGAGACAGACAGGTAACCAGTCTATCACAGGGAGGCATGTAGAGACAGACAGGTAACCAGTCTATCACAGGGCTGACATGTAGAGACAGACAGGTAACCAGTCTATCACACGGAGACATGTAGAGACAGACAGGTAACCAGTCTATCACAGGGCTGACATGTAGAGACAGACAGGTAACCAGTCTATCACAGGGCTGACATGTAAAGACAGACAGGTAACCAGTCTATCACAGGGCTGACATGTAGAGACAGACAGGTAACCAGTCTATCACAGGGCTGACATGTAGAGACAGACAGGTAACCAGTCTATCACAGGGAGACATGTAGAGACAGACAGGTAACCAGTCTATTACAGGGCTGACATGTAGAGACAGACAGGTAACCAGTCTATCACAGGGCTGACATGTAGAGACAGACAGGTAACCAGTCTATCACAGGGCTGACATGTAGAGACAGACAGGTAACCAGTCTATCACAGGGAGACATGTAGAGACAGACAGGTAACCAGTCTATCACAGGGAGACATGTAGAGACAGACAGGTCACCAGTCTATCACAGGGCTGACATGTAGAGACAGACAGGTCACCAGTCTATCACAGGGCTGACATGTAGAGACAGACAGGTAACCAGTCTATCACAGGGAGACATGTAGAGACAGACAGGTAACCAGTCTATCACAGGGCTGACATGTAGAGACAGACAGGTAACCAGTCTATCACAGGGCTGACATGTAGAGACAGACAGGTAACCAGTCTATCACAGGGCTGACATGTAGAGACAGACAGGTAACCAGTCTATCACAGGGAGACATGTAGAGACAGACAGGTAACCAGTCTATCACAGGGAGACATGTAGAGACAGACAGGTAACCAGTCTATCACAGGGCTGACATGTAGAGACAGACAGGTAACCAGTCTATCACAGGGCTGACATGTAGAGACAGACAGGTAACCAGTCTATCACAGGGAGACATGTAGAGACAGACAGGTAACCAGTCTATCACAGGGCTGACATGTAGAGACAGACAGGTAACCAGTCTATCACAGGGAGACATGTAGAGATAGACAGGTAACCAGTCTATCACAGGGCTGACATGTAGAGACAGACAGGTAACCAGTCTATCACAGGGCTGACATGTAGAGACAGACAGGTAACCAGTCTATCACAGGGAGACATGTAGAGACAGACAGGTAACCAGTCTATCACAGGGCTGACATGTAGAGACAGACAGGTAACCAGTCTATCACAGGGCTGACATGTAGAGACAGACAGGTAACCAGTCTATCACAGGGAGACATGTAGAGACAGACAGGTAACCAGTCTATCACAGGGCTGACATGTAGAGACAGACAGGTAACCAGTCTATCACAGGGCTGACATGTAGAGACAGACAGGTAACCAGTCTATCACAGGGAGACATGTAGAGACAGACAGGTAACCAGTCTATCACAGGGCTGACATGTAGAGACAGACAGGTAACCAGTCTATCACAGGGAGACATGTAGAGACAGACAGGTAACCAGTCTATCACAGGGAGACATGTAGAGACAGACAGGTAACCAGTCTATCACAGGGAGACATGTAGAGACAGACAGGTAACCAGTCTATCACAGGGCTGACATGTAGAGACAGACAGGTAACCAGTCTATCACAGGGAGACATGTAGAGACAGACAGGTAACCAGTCTATCACAGGACTGACATGTAGAGACAGACAGGTAACCAGTCTATCACAGGGAGACATCATGGTAGAGAAGTGAGTCTGATTTAAAAAGAAAAACCTTCAAGAATTGTCAGAAAGAACAGACTGATTTTCTTCATACATTATTTTTATTATTTCTTTTTTTCATTTGTTCTTTGTGTGAATCGCAGTTATTTTGTCCAAATAATCGTGGCAACACATTCTCAGATCTTCCCAAGCCCACCAGTCAGTCACCACCACAAATTAATGGTCTGGTTTGGTCTGCTCCTTCAAAATAAGAGATCTCTTTAACACTGATCAAAAGTTCTTATAATCTAGTGTCACCTCGCTGCAGATCCTTGATTTGAAAACGTGAAATCCTCATCCCCATGAACTCATCAATACACCAATACATGAGATCTGCGTGCAAAGTGCAGGCAACATCGCAGAGCTGCGTCTGAAAACAAAGCAGGGGGCGGAGCAGATGTGCAGAGAGGTGACGAGTCTGATAGCATCGCTGTCAAAGGTGATGAAATCTGCTGAAACGCAGCATCTCCAAATGTTATCGCTGCATGTGAGTCATGTGGTTCCGTTTTGACACAGTGGTGTTGAACCGTCGTGTGTTGTTCATCCTCATCTTCTATTAATTCATGCCTATTTTTGTCTTTTTTTTAAGTCCTTGAAGAAATCCACTTTCCAGAAACACTTTCAAGGAGCAGTTTTTGTTGAATTCCCACAAATCTTCTTTCTCACCCTCTGAAGTGGCGTCTGATTAGGGCACATTATTCTACTGAACACAACAAATCCATATCTCAAATGGAATTATTAAAGCATGTTTATTAATACACTTGTGTACAGACACATTAGGCGTTTTCCATGTTTAAGTTACATTTTCAGTGATCTATAAATCTACTCTAGCCTCATATGTCAGATTGATACGTATCAGTAAAGGTGTGTTCATTATTAATGCCATTTTATGCCATTTTAAGAGTTTGAGGCATATTTTGACGATTATCAGGATAATATCGTGAATCACAATTATTTTGGCCGGATAATGGTGACGTGAGATTTTCATGTCGTCCCATGTCAAGTGTTTCATATTTGTTATAGTCGACGAGAATAATATAGAACAACACCAGACTTATCTGGCAAATAAATCATTATTAATATATGAACATTTTAAAAGTCAGAGTTGTTTGTAGCTCTTATTAGGATTAAGTTTGTTGTTCTTAATGTATCACAAACTAGTTTTGATGAGACAAAATAACACAGGACTTTACAAACCAGAAGATTGATGTTAGAATCAAGTAGTTTTATTGTGTTTTTGTTGTACAGGAACGTTGTTTTTAGGAGACAGAGTTGCAGTAGAAACCACTTCCTCCCCTCAGAACCTCAGGACAAGTGTGTGTGTGTGTGTGTGTGTGTGTGTGTGTGTGTGTGTGTGTGTGTGTGTGTGTGTGTGTGTGTGTGTGTGTGTGTGTGTGTGTGTGTGTGTGTGTGTGTGTGTGTGTGTGTGTACAGTATTTGTCGGGCTGCAGCTGTAACACGACGGGACCGCTATCAGGTCTGAAGCAACACGGTGTTCCAACATGGAAAGCAGCAGCAGGGAGATTTATTTCCGCGGACTCGGCCCGGTGAATAGTCCTCCTGAGAGGCGGCGGACTATCAGATAGGCCTGCTGTGAAGAGGCTGCTGATCCCCTCCTCCAGGGCTAGTTTTTCTCTCCAGGGGGCATGAAGGATACCCTGCCACCGGACCATCCATCACAGCCAGCGCTGACGCAAGGCACTGTGGGTAGCCGCGGTGCTATAGGGGCGGCATTGCTGCTATCTGTCTCTTCGTCCTGGAAGCAAATATGTCGTCCTCAGAGGAGGACAACTAGTTGTTACCTCTTCATGATGTCAAGCCTCTCTCATTCTGTTTGCTGCATTCCTCCATCTCCGTCCCTCCATCTCCATCTCTATCCCTCCATCTCTGTCCCTCCATCTCCATCCCTCCATCTCCGTCCCTCCATCTCCATCCCTCCATCTCTGTCCCTCCATCTCTGTCCCTGCATCTCTGTCCCTCCATCTCCGTCCCTCCATCTCCATCCCCCCATCTTCATCCCTCCTGCTCTATCCCTCCATCTCTGTCCCTTCATCTCCGTCCCTCCATCTCCGTCCCTCCATCTCTGTCCCTCCATCTCCATCCCTCCATCTTCATCCCTCCTGCTCTATCCCTCCATCTCTGTCCCTCCATCTCTGTCCCTCCATCTCCGTCCCTCCATCTCTATCCCTCCATCTCCGTCCCTCCATCTCTATCCCTCCATCTCTGTCCCTCCATCTCCATCCCTCCATCTTCATCCCTCCTGCTCTATCCCTCCATCTCCATCCCTCCATCTCCATCCCTCCATCTCTGTCCCTCCATCTCCGTCCCTACATCTCCGTCCCTCCATCTCCGTCCCTCCATCTCCATCTCCGTCCTCGCCGTATATCTCTTCTTCTCCGTCTCCCTAGGTTCAGCCAGCGTCCCACCCCGCCATCTCCCCAGGACCTTTATCAGGGAGACGGCTCTGCTCATTAAGGAGTTAATTTTCTCACTGCTATCTCTGATTAGTATAGTCAACCTAAAGCACTGTGAATTCTTCAAATTTCCTTCCTTGTTATCAAAAAGGGAGAGGGAGGAAAAAAAAGATGGGAATAGGGGGGATATTTAATCGGTTAAGTAGTCTTCCAGGGGAACTAGATTTCTCTTTTCTTTTCTCTTCCCAGCAATGTAAAGAAATCTCTGTGAAAGCTCGTCCAGCTCAGTAATTCAGTTTTAAAGCATGAGGATGGAGAGAAAAAGGAGGTGGTGGAGGAGGGGTGAAGGGGGTGGGGGGGGTGGGCGGAGAGGGAGGGAAGAGAGAAGGAGAGGAGAAAAAAAAAACGACTTGATGAAATTCCGCTATCAGCTCCGAACCAATATGCAAAATATCTCGCTGGAAATCAAATAGCTATTATGTTTTCATTTCCACGTCGGCGTATTTGCTTAATGAAGAGGAGACAGATCAGACCGGCAGAGAGAGTCTGCAGGAGCCGATAACCGCCAACGGCTCCCAGCTATCCGCACAGAGTGACGCTCCCAGTCACTCCGCTTTTTCACAGGGAAGGAAAAAAAGAAAAAGGGATGGAGAGAAGGTGATGGAGTATAAGGGATAGAGAGAGAGAGGGAGACAGAGAGAGAGCATGAGTGATATTGAAAGGGGATGGAGAAGAAGAAAGAGGTGGCGGTGTTGACGGGGGGGGGGGGGGGGGGGTACGAGGAACGGAGAGATAATGACGGAAAGAGAGGGAGGAAGCTCGAATATAAAGGTTGGAATGGAGAGAGATGAGAAAACAACACTAAAAAACCAAATGACTTGAGGCATTTAAAGGTCTTGAATACATAAAATGGAAGAACTAAATCCAGGAAATGACTTTTAGGTCTTAAATATGTTGCGGTTTGTTAGCGTGTCTTTTGCGTCATTTAGCTTCCATGAAAGTCGTGCTGGTCCGTGATCTCTTCATTTTCAGCTTTTGATGCGCGGCGTCCTGCTGCGTTCACTGGCATTAGCCTTACAACATGTACAAACAATTTCTACCTTTTCATCGTGAGATGACGTGTTGATATTCAGATCATAACGTCATTCGGTTGTATTAATAACAAGGAAGCTGTCATTTAAGTATTCTTTACATATGTGCGGTTTGTCAGATATGAGATGATTTCTTTCTCAGATGTTGGTCCTATTTTTTAATTTAGTCTCATTAGAAGTTCTTCCTATTGCTCACTTGATCACTCCAATACATATATCAATAATCAAATAGAGAGAATAATATATGCTCTTTTCACATTTTCTCTTTTCTTCTATATTATTGAACCGAAACTCTGGTTTTTACTATTGTAGTTATTTTTTATTTCATCCATCTGTCCTATTATCAATTCATGGGTCTATGAAATGCTCATCTGTATCTATTTACTGTAACTATTATTTGTATTTGTTGATATTTAGACATTTGTACCGAGTGCTCAATCATTGGTTGTGGTAATTATTCTCCTCTTTGATTATTGGCGTGTTCATACCATTTAAAAATGCAATCAGTCAGCCTGTGTACTCTTTAACAGCGACGTCATCGTACACATCGGTGCTCATGTTGTCATCGTTGTGTGGTTTTGTCCCAGACGCCCAGACCAGTCGGTCCTGTGTAGTGGGGCTGTGACATCATCAACCAATATAGTGAATTACAATTGTTTGGGCAGGATAATGGTGATTAAGTCTGGAGTGAGCGTTTTCTCTGTTTTCTCCGAGCAGCAGAGCATCATGTGTCCACATGTCAGCTTCTGCTCCCAGTGTTAAAGTAGTCGATCGGTCGTCAGCGGTCACATGGTTCCTCTACTGGAGAAACGGCCTTGCTTTTATTTTGAAAGTCTACACTCATTTTGCATTATTACAATAATACATCACTTCAACTCTGAGTTAATTTATTAGCAGATCAACGGAAAATGTATAAACAATAATGATGAAGTAACAATTTCAGCTTCTCAAACGTGTGAAGCTGCAGCTTTTTTCAGTGGGCCATAGGCTCGGTCACCATGACGATAGATGGCGACGTAACTGTCAGTTCTTTATCATCATCTCATTAAATGTGAAGATGTGTGCAGCGGTCAATAATAACTCCCTGGGATTTCAGATCTGTCGAATTTGCTTTGCTTGAGTTGGTCGTCCAGAGAGTAATCAATGGCGAGTCGTTCGGCTCAAATCCCATCGGCCGAGGAGAAAAAGCTGATTATTATTGAAGCTGAATTTAACAGATGGATATCTGTGTGGATGGTTCCTCTTGGCGAGAGTTGCCGGCCACGCCGCTGTGATAAGAACACACGCTCGCACCACTGAGGAAAAAATGTGCAAAGTTGATTCAAAGTATTTCCTCTGCGGTGGTTAATTGTGTTCACTGTGATCAATAAGTGGCTCCTCTCCAGAGCGTGACTCTGTGTCAGGTAGCTCCTCCTCTCTTTCCTCCTTTAATCTTTCTCTGATTTCCTCCTCCTGCTTTCAGGTCTAATGTGGGTTTTTTTCTTAGCGTGAGAGAGCCGAGGCTTGCGTCTGTTTAATCAGGCTTGTTGAGCATGCAGGTTTGATGTGTGTTGTCTCAGTGTTTAATCAGCGAGCTGCTTGCTGCAGGTTTGATGTGGACGGAGAGTTAATAAAGCAGTATCTGTGCTGCCTTCATCAGCTGCAGCACTTTGTTCTGCCTCTCCTCGCAGACAGACAGCTGCGGTCTCAAGTACTGCGACGACCACATCTGCCTCATCTTGATGCAGGACTGGATTTCTCCTCAATTCAACACTAATCCTATTATTCTGTACGCTAATTTTCAAAACTGTTTTCACCAGAAACCGACATCTTCTTTCCCGTGAATATGTTAGTGGAGGAATTTGATCAGGTCTCTGACCCGTCCAGGTCGTCTGACCTGGTCCGGGTATCAACCCTCGATATGTTTTGAAATGACTCTTTTGAAATGATTAGATTAAAATTTAAAATAAATAAGATTTCATTGTCTTATTTAGTTCATCTCTCTTTTAAATACACAGGTATTTTCAGATTTAGTAAAATGAAAATGTATTGGCATCGGTACGCAGCCGTAGGTTGGTTGGTTGGTTCCTGGTTGTAAATAGAGATGCACTGATCCAGTTTTCTTCCGATCCAATCCGATACCTGGGCTGAGCATATCGGCCAATACCCAATACCGATCTGATACTACTGTTGAATGAATGAACCATATACCTTGCCATGTGACATTGCCACAGATATAAATGTAATTAATATTATTTATTAACAAATAACAAAGCTTACATTAGCAGCAAAAAGAAAGAAATATCACTAAAGTGCACTGCAAACAGATATCTTAAAATGTAATATAAAATATAGCAGCTGCCTGAAACCCGACAAACTATGGCTTAATTAACCGGCGCTTGCTCCATGTTGCTCTGTGTTTGCTCATCACTAGCTGCTCTGCGTGATGACGTCACCAGCGTTGCAAACATAGAATTGAAGTGACTAGATCGCTGTAACTGTATTGCTGTGTATGATATTAATAAAAATGAAATGACTGGATCGGAATGCTGGATCGGCCTCATTCATCCGATATCCGATCCAGCCAATTAATCAATATCGGAGCCGATATCCGATCCAGGTATCGGATCGGTGCATCTCTAGTTATAAATCCGGCTCAGCGTCTTTATTCAGTCGGACCTCCTTCTAACCTTCCAAAATAAACGTCGTCCATACGTCGAGGCAGACATCAAACCTCTATCAGTGCAGCTCAGTGGCTTCACTCCTCTTCCATACATCTAAATCAGTCCAAACAAAACAAATCTGGTTTCTTTCCCACTGTTGGCATGTCCTCCGTCTCTAAATGTGAGAGAACATTTACACCAGGGACCGATGGGAAGTGTTGCCTGAATTTCATCAAAGTTTTATTTGCCCTTAAGTTTGTCAATCAGAATGAATGTGAAGCTCTCGGCTTTTTTCCCGAGTTCAGAGCCTGGAAAGCTCAGTGCTGCTGTCGGATAAGTCTCAATTTAATTGATGTCCCTCCCACAGAGATACACATGTGGGCTATGTCTTTTTATTATTCCTCCATCTCCTCAACCACTTCAGTCCAATTTTCCTGTGGATATCTCGCTGTAACAATTAATAAGGCTTTAACTTTTAAAACTGCCAAATGAAGTAGAATGTGCCGCACTTATCACACGGGCCGCTATCCTTTCTGCCAACTATCCGAGACAGGAAGAGGGAATATTTCTCCTTGGATTAAAGAGGGAGAAAGTGGAGCCGAAACTTTTCTGCACCATTTGATGTCTGAAAGCAGTGATGCAGCGATTGATTCATTAAACCAGAGCCGTAATGAGGAAAGAAATCATAATTCAAACTTACATTTTAAACAGGAAATATAATTGGAATTTTATACAGAGAAGTCCCTTTGTACAATTATGATTAAAGGAAAATTAATTGTATGAAAATGTCCTTATAGATACTGAAAATTAGATCTAGCAGAGCTCCGGCGACATAGACCTAATTCTAAAAATATTGTGTACAGGATCGATCTTTTTTTTTTCTTTCTTTCTCTTCTACTTTTTTTTTATGAAGGTCCAAATCTAGCTGTGTTAATTTTATCTGAAATTAGAGTGAACCATGCAGGCGTGGAAGTTGAAATTAGCCTAAAGATGTTTCATTTACAAAGACAGAAACACTTTGTCAGCCGGCGATTGTTTCCCAGCATTATCTCTGCCTGCTTTTAATTGCTTTGGAAGTGAAATTAACAGAATTAGAAAAATTGCCTCTCCCTTTTTCTACAAGCTTCTTTATTCATGGGTATTGTTGTGTGCTTTGTATAGATTATAGACTCCTTTTGTTCCAGTATTGTAAATATATACGCCCCCAGTCACGGCTTTAGCTCCGAAACAATCCCTCTGTTCGTTTGACACAACCGGATGGAAATTAATTTACAACCTGTCTGGATTGGGAGAGAAGGAGTGGTAAATGCTTTTCTCTCTGTATTAATTTCACTCTGATTTAGTTCTTAAAAAAAAAAAAATCCTTGACTGTCCTATACATCAGCATGTACGAGTTGTTTTCTCCCTCGGCAGTGATTAACCATTTCTGCTTCACTCTAGCGCTTCCTAATCCTCTTAAAAGAAATGCTTACCCTGAATGAATAATTCTCCTGCGGTATCCTCTCGGGAACGGAGAATGAAGCATGTCATCCGATGCACATCAATGTTATAGGAACAGCAGCCGATAAATGGCAATACATATGACAGTCAAGGTTTAATGTACCATGTGTTCATCTTATAGTATTATTAATGAAGCAATTTACAAAAAGTCACATTAAATCCATATCAACTGACTCCGTTTTTTAAAAGTAATCTTCAAACAGGCTAAAATAGATCAAAAGTACTGTATAATTACTGTGGTCAGCAGGGATTATGAAACTGTAATTGATACAGATCAGCCCTGCACTAATCACTCTTTTAGCTACAATTTTAGGTATACTGTAATTTGGCTTTAAGGTCCCCCTTGGCTTCTTGCTATTAATCTTCTGGATTAGACTGTTCAGCCTGTCCAATTCTTGAAACTGTTTTTGAATGAGTCCAGTTAGAAAAAGGGATCAGTGTGTTTAAAGTATTTTTCCTCTCTTCATACAACAATAGTAGCTTGTTTAACAATTTATTTTCACCTCTCTGTTTAGACTCGAGGCCCAGAGGAAAACAATTTAACTCAAACCCTTTCCTTCCACAGACATGAAGTGTTTTGCTGAGGCATATTTAAACTAAAAACTGAGCTGCTATACTCAATAACTAGTTGTAAATGTGTTGAATATTCACGCTAGTATGGGACCAGATGGCAATATTTCTGTTGATTTCTTCTTTTCCATCAGAACCAGGACTCATTCTTCAGATGTGACAAGTAGAAAACAAAATGCATTTGACTGATGTGAGTACAGATTCACTTGTTAATTTTCCTTCCTCTACTTCCTGCAGGTTCCCTCGGGGATCTCGACGGCGAGGAGGAAAACACACCGGACAACCTCAGCCTATCGGGGGAGGATGGAGGAGCCTCGGACCCAGATGAATCAGCAGAAGGAGAAAGTTCCAGTCCTCTGCCGTACACATCGCTGTACAATGAAGGTAAGAAGTGGCAGAAAGCCCAAAGAAATCCAACTGAACATTTTAGTCTCTTAAAAAAAAGCTAGCTACTGCAAACAGTTTTCCCCGGAACTACTTTCTCTACAACACAGTGTCATCGCCATAAACTGTCATTCTCTCTGCTGGCCATCAGGGGGCAATTCCTCTATTGATTGTATGGAAGTCTATGAGAACATGGTCCTACTTTTCTCTTGATGTATTATCTCAGTAAACATTGTAAACACATCAATGCAGCATGCTGTTCATTTAGTAAATTATGGTCCATTTAGAGTCAAAGAGACAAGTTATGATTTATGGCAGGGCTACCCGGTGATTGACAGGTCGCTACCATGCTAGGTTTAGACAACAAAACCAACGTTAGGTTTAGACAACAAAACCAACGTTATCTTTAGACAACAAGACCAACGTTAGCTGTAGACAACAAGACCAACGTTAGGTTTAGACAACAAAACCAACGTTATCTTTAGACAACAAGACCAACGTTATCTTTAGACAACAAAACCAACGTTAGGTTTAGACAACAAAACCAACGTTAGCTTTAGACAACAAGACCAACGTTAGCTGTAGACAACAAGACCAACGTTATCTTTAGACAACAAAACCAACGTTAGGTTTAGACAACAAAACCGACGTTAGCTTTAGACAACAAAACCAACGTTAGGTTTAGACAACAAAACCAATGTTAGCTTTAGACGACAAAACCAACGTCAGGTTTAAACAACAAAACCAACGTTAGCTTTAGACAACAAGACCAACGTTATCTTTAGACAACAAAACCAACGTTAGGTTTAGACAACAAAACCAACGTCAGGTTTAAACAACAAAACCAACGTTACCTTTAGACAACAAAACCAACGTTAGGTTTAGACAACAAGACCAACGTTAGGTTTAGACAACAAAACCAACGTTAGGTTTAGACAACAAAACCAACGTTAGGTTTAGACAACAAAACCAACGTTAGCTTTAGACAACAAGACCAACGTTAGCTGTAGACAACAAGACCAACGTTATCTTTAGACAACAAAACCAACGTTAGGTTTAGACAACAAAACCGACGTTAGCTTTAGACAACAAAACCAACGTTAGGTTTAGACAACAAAACCAACGTTAGGTTTAGACAACAAAACCAATGTTAGCTTTAGACGACAAAACCAACGTCAGGTTTAAACAACAAAACCAACGTTAGCTTTAGACAACAAAACCAACGTTAGGTTTAGACAACAAGACCAACGTTATCTTTAGACAACAAAACCAACGTTAGGTTTAGACAACAAAACCAACGTCAGGTTTAAACAACAAAACCAACGTTACCTTTAGACAACAAAACCAAAGTTAGGTGTAGACTAACACTTTGGGAATCTGGTGGTTAAAGTCCTTTGCTGTTGGACTCCTCACCTCCCCACGTTCAGTAGTTTTTGTCAGTATTTAATACTACACCTCTGAACATTACGCAGTCACATGGATGTGTTAAATTCAAACGTCCGCCTTGAAAAAGTATAAGTCACTTTAAATTGACATTGTTTTAGTGCTGAGAGACATGAACATGAAAACAATAGATTACATTTTGTGACTTTTTCACAGACTGCTGTGAGGCTGAGTTGTTCTATTAAGGAAACAGCCCCGATGAAAACTGTAGACTGGAAATAAGCACTGACATTTTCACCAAATAACTTTCCGACATCTACTGCATGCTCACACTGACAGTGTCATTAGGAAAAGATCATAATGTTTCACCAACGTTGTTTTTTTATGTTTTATTATTATACTGTACTATCATGATGACAACATGCACCTCTTCTGGCAAAATAACCCAGATGTCTAGTTTACTGGCAGTTATTAGTGGTTATTACAAGATTTATCTCCTCATCAACAGTTGAAGTCGATGTTTCATCTACCTGTGAAAGTAAACGTCACCCGGAGACAACTAAAAAGACTGAATAACCATTATGAGCCTGCAGCTTCACATATGGATCACTCTTTTATCTCTATTCTGTCTATAAATGGAAAAAAAAGATTCTCCGGGTTCAATCTTGGCTTCAGTGAACCTGCCCCCTCATGCACCTCTTATCCCGAGCCTCCCCCTTGTACAGTGTGATAGCAGAGTTTTCACTCATATTCTTTTGACTTATTCAAGATTTCACGAGCTGTGTTTTTTTAATCTCAAAAATTCCTGCTCTTGTGAAATTTTGGGGCTGGAAGTGATAAGCGTCTGTTGGTTGGCTAGGTTTGATAAACCCATGGAAATTCTGTCAGGTGCTAATCGAGACGAGATTAGAGATTAGCTCTGTGTGTGTGTGTGTGTGTGTGTGTGTGTGTGTGTGTGTGTGTGTGTGTGTGTGTGTGTGTGTGTGTGTGTGTGTGTGTGTGTGTGTGTGTGTGTGTGTGTGTGTGTGTGTGTGTGTGTGTGTGTGTGTGTGTGTGTGTGTATTAGATAGAAGAAGATGAGAGAACTCAGGCAGACTGAACATGTGACCAAGTTTGTCTCTTGTTAGGAAATTGACTTGGTGTCTTTGTTTGTTTAAACCATAGAAATAGAACAGGAGTAGAACGGAAATGTAACTGTTTTCAGTGGTTGTGTGACTCGTACCAAAGCAAATGACGGTTGAGGTTAGTTGTTATGGCGACAACACATGTCAGTGGGGCTGTAAAGTGATGTCACAGCTCACTGGATGTGGGAGGACACAGCTCTGGAGACAGATGTCTGGCTAGGTAGTTTGTTAGCTAGGTAGACAGCTAGCTAATTAGCAAGGTATCTTGTCCTTCTCTGGAGCGACAGGGAGTAACGTGGAGGGACTGATAGGCCATGCAGCAACCTCCGGTTCTGAAAAGGGAAGGAAACACTGAGGGTCCTTAAAGCTGCATTCTCTCTGCTAGCCATCAGGGGTTTGACTTCTCTGATTGTATAGAAGTCTATGAAAAAAATTGCTTTACTTCTCTCTTGACTTATTATCTCAGTAAACATTGTAACCATGAGTTTATGTCTCAATATCTAGTTTCAAGTCTTTTTCTTAATCCAGCATGATGTTCATTTAGTACATTATGGACCATTTAGAGTCAAAGAGACCAGAAAGCAGGGAATGCTTTAGGGCGGGGCTACTTTGTGATTGACAGGTCACTACCAATGCAGTTAGCTACTCAGAAACCGTAATTGACATCCCAATGAGTGACATCATCATGATGATGTCATGTGACAACATCAGTGTTTTTTCCTACACTGTGATCAGAGTGTGTGGATGTTAGTCTGTCTTTCTACACCGATAGTTGTCATTAGCATTAGCAAACCGAAGTGAGTCCAACACTTGATGTTAGTCAGTTAACTTTTATATGGAAGTGGCCCGTTACAGTGGTTGCTATGGCAATGGTACACGTTAAATAGCTGCTCTGACCATCCAGCTTTTTTGATTGGAATTGGTATGTTTTAGCCTTTTGGCCCAACCCCCCTT